>NW_007250959.1:507991-550084 GCF_000164805.1 Carlito syrichta | reverse complement strand
AGTTAGTCAAGATTCAGAGTTAAAATGGGTAAATATCAAAATATAAATTTTAAAATAAAATTTAAATTTATAATATCATAATATAAATTTTAAAATAAAGTTTAAGCCAGGCTTGGTGGCTCAACCTGTAATCCCGCGCCTTTGGGAGGCTGAGGTGAGTGGATTGCCTGAGCCCGCGGGCTCGAGACTCGCCTGGGCGGCGAGACCTCATCTCTACAATAAAATCAAAAAATTAGCCGGGTGTGGTAGCATGCACCTGTAATTCCGGCTACTCGGAAGGCTGAGGCGGAAGGATCGCCAGAGCCCAGCAGGTCGAGGCTGCGGTGGTCAGGAGCGGCCACTGCACTCCAGTCTGGGCGACAGAGTGAGACTCCAACTCAAAAATAAAATAAAATAAAATAAAAAGTTTAAATTTATAAACCCCAAAAGGGAAAAACATGATCAATTGGGCAACTAAACTTTAAAATAATTGTTATTCAAAGTAGCTGAAACACTAAAGATTGGGAGAAGTCATTTGCAATACATCTTACAGAGAAAATTTGTGACAAATATATAATGAATTTCTATACCTTAATTAAAAACAGGCAAACGACAGAATAAAAATCAGCGAAGAACAGACACCAAAGAAAAGGTACAAATAGCCAATAATCATGTGAAAAAGTGCTCAACAATATTATCATCATAAAAATGCAAATTAAAACCACAATCAGGCACCAATATCTACATGCTTAAGACGTTAAAATTTTAAGAACTGATAAAAACAAATGTTAGCTGAAGATGTGCGACACTGGAGTTCTCATATATTGCTGGTGAGAGTATAAAATATTGCAACCACTTTGGAAAACTCATTGCTAATTTTCTATAAAATTAAACATACATTTATCCTATGACACAGAAATTTTGCTCTCTTGTATTTGCCCCAGAGAAGTAAAATTTATGACCACAAAAAGACTTACATGAATGTTTATCTCATTATGGTTACATAATAAGTAAAAACTAGAAACAATGTCCATCAGTAAGAGAATGAAATAAACCACTAATTGCTACTCATCAATAAAAATAAATAAACTACTGATTGTCACAACAATATAGATAAATCTTAAAAACATTATGTTGAGTAAAAATTCAGGCACAAAAGAATATATATTGCATGATTCCAATAATGTGGCACTCAAGAAACAGAAAACTAATCTATGGTGATAAAAATTACATAAGCGGATACTTACTTAGGTAGAGATCACCAGAAAGGAGGTTCAAGGGAGGTTTTGAATTGACAAAAATAAAATAAAATCTTTATTTTGATTAAAATGATGCTTACAAAAGTAGATATATTTGTTTAAACTCCTTGAATTGTACACTTTTGATCTGTGCATTTCAGTATAAATGCCAATACAATTTTTAAAATTTGAATAATGAATGTGAATTTACCCTGCCATGTTACAGATGCAATACATCTTTATCTTAGGGGAATAAATAAATAGATCAATAGAATGAAATATCATATGAAGATATTAAAATATTAATAGACACTCATTATACAGATTTGAAGGTCTTATATATAACTTATGTAAATTGATAGAAATTTTGTGGAGGATGTTAAATTATTTGTGCCACAGCTTTTAAAATTTTCACTTCTTTTACCCAAAATTTCTGCTTTTATCCTAAAGGATAAGAGGCCACATGGACCAGGATACAAGAAGGTTCATTGCATCATTGTTTGTACTATAGAAAAATTAAAAACAGTATAAATATCAATAGGAAGTTAATCAGTTAGCATGAAACTATGTCCATTTATGATGATATAATATGTATTTATTAACTTGAATGAGCTACCATGTTATATTTTAAAACTAAGAACAGGTCATATGTAATGTATACAATATAATCCTTGTTATGAAAAATAATACATATACATAAATATGTATACTTATAGCTAGAACAAGTGTAAAAGGCTGTACACCAAAATAATAGTAGTGGTTATTTTTTAGTATGCATAGTTTTTTCTTCTTTTTATTTTGTGAATTTGGAACTTTTATACATAATATAAAAATAATGAAGTTATTTATATTTAATAAAACAAAAACCGTGAGTAAAAATATTTTGGACACAAGTGAATAATTTACTTTTTCAAACAGTATTTAATATCCTTAGTGAACTAAAGAGCAAATATTTTTTATATTTACAAAAAACAAATCTTGTGTTGTGTTCATTTAGTTTAGTCAAGTTAGAAATTAATCGCAGTTTGTACTATTGGTTTGGCCTGATCTTCATGAATTGAGACTACCATTTGTAGTAAAAGTATGATCTCTACAAAGTAAATAGAATATTCGTGTTGTTTTTTTAATTTTTAAGTTCAGCATATAGAGTCTTTAGTACTTATTATATTAATTGACACTATAAAGAAAGGCTAAGAAGAAAAATATTTCATGAATGCAATCTGTCCTCAAAATTGTAAATTGAAACAATTTCAGAAAGCATCATAGCGTTCTAGATGGAAAAGACTGCACACAACCATTCTTTCTTCCTTTTTTAGTCTTCTCAGAAAATTTTCTTAAAAGAAAATTGGAAACTCCAGTGAGATATACACAAATCGGAAAGACTTTACTGAAAGAAGGAGAAGACACAATTTGCTTAAAAAAGAACATATCTCCATAGTAATTTCTTTATGAAGTATAAGCCAACAATTAAGTCACAGGTTAATTCTACTACTTATATACAGTATCCATATTATTGTGGATATCTATAGTAGTCTAGTTCTCTTAGTATTTCATCATTTACTAAACATGTACTCCCTCTGCTGGATTGCTGACCATACAACAAGAGGAAACACGACATGAATAAAGAATTGCGCTATTCTTGGTCACTCTATCCATGTTGAGTGGAAAATAAAAATGTCAATTTTTAAAAGCTGAATGAATAAGTAGTAAATTTCACAGCTTCGTGGTAGTAAAATGTATTCACTTGGCCTGTCTGCTGTTAGCTCAAAGATAATTAAATGTCTATTTAATAATCTTAATTGAACATTTGTAATTAAGGTATTTTTATTATAGAGTCACATACCATTATCTTTCCTCTATGTTGTTATCTTACTTATAAGTCAAAATTATGTTTTAATATCTACTTCACACTTGAATGTTGGTGTTTACATTATTTTATTTGTAGCAACTATAAACCTGTTTTTCCTGAGAGAGTTACTGGTCATGTTTATTGTCTTTATTAATATAAATGTAGTAATAATTTTTTCTCTGAAAAATTTCCTTTTGGATGAGAAATGGTCACCCTAGAAGTCATACTTATACCCTGCCTGTCACTACCTATGTGACTACCAGATATCAGTTTTCCATGTTTGCTTCATAGACAAAGTATAAAGCAGTGAATATAATCTAACCAACTCACAATCCCTTATCAGCTTTTAGAGGTAAATTAATTTATCAATAAAATTGTAGACAAGTTAAAAGATTTGAAGATTATAATAAAAGTTAGAAATAAGCTTCCACTGTTAAGAATTACTACTTTAATGGAAAAGTGATGGTAGCAAAAAGATATATACCTTATCCACTCACAAATGCTCAGATCTCTCTGGGAATGATATTCTTTGTTTAACCAAGAACTATTCCTAAGCCTCTCTTCTTTGATGTTGATTTCTGTGCAGTTGAAAAGACTGCTTTATTCTTGATCATTGTTTCTTGATTATGATGACTATAGAAACAAAGGATACCAATGAATAAATGAAAGACAAACCCATAAATAAAATAAAAATCACTGCATTAAAAAACAAAGTGTCCTTCTCACCTCTAAATTCTATATCTTTGGGAGAATAAATCAGCTAATTAAAAAATCTATATTGAAAATGAACAAAGTAGTTTCCTTGTTAAAAACGACTTGAATTCTACTGCTTGTAACTGACACATTACGCATTCAGTCCTCTGGAGTATTCAATTTGTATCAGCAAATGGATTAGTTATTTAATTAGTTTAGATGACAGTAATAATGGCATATATTAGTAAATAGAAAGCCTGAAGCTCCAAACTGAATTCAGACTATTGAAGGCCCATACAGGACTTTATATAAAGTGAGATAAACTTCAGAGTCTATTTTAAAGCAAATTAAAATATACAAATGGAATGAGAAAGTGAGAAACTACTTGCCAATCTCTAACTTGTAGTATTTGCCAATCTCTAACTTGTAGTTAGTGAAGATAAATTACATGGCTTTCATTAACATTTAACACTGGGTGAAATTCAAGAACTTCATTTTATAGATGTTTACATAAAAAAATCATTAGTAGTTAGAATGTATAACATGCATTAGCCATGCATTTACTCTATAATTGAAATATATATTTTTCATGTGACTGTTTGAATCCCAAAGCATTCACATTTGGTTCTTACAATATTTGCTAATCTAGCTACACCAAATACTTAGTAATAATCCAGAGTTGACAACAAAGATCATTTGTATATCTGTCAAGCCTAGAGAAGCAATAGAAAGAGCAAGAGGCCATGAAGCTCTATGAAAATAGAGCTCTTTGGCGGGACAATCCGAATTATGAGCAACGGGGGGAAAATGAGTAATAAAGGCAATATTATGTCATTATCTCATGGCTGACAGAGTGAAGTTACAAGTTAGCTCTGGGAATGAAACCACTGATTTGGTGTTGTAATGTTGTTATTGAAAGAAAAATAAGAAAGGCTAAAGGAGCAATTCTATTAAAAAGAAAAAGGTCAAATGGCTTAAGACACCAGATGTTCCCAGTCCTGTAAACATTGAAGGAGAAAGTCAATCATGAGAAAAATAAGCATTTGGGAGATAAATGAAGTAGGAGAGGTGTCCTTTGAAGGAAAAAGGGAAGAAGAATGAAGCGTTATGGAATAGAGGAAAATGAAATAGAAGATACAGAAAAAGATGAATTCCAAATGATCTATTGAGGGACTTTAAAGTTGCATAGTGAAGTAAAGCACAGAATGTTTTTAACAAACAATGACAGATAAGGAGAATGAGGAGAAATTCAATAAATTATCATAGGGTTTGATGATTTTTTTCAGGCTTAACATTCTTTTCTATCTCTCACTGTAATTGTTCATAGTAAGTTATTTTTAGTTGGATTTCAGTTATCTGTAAAAATATTCTGAAAGAAAATATATTAGAAATGAAAAAAATATACACCTGAAATGGCAATATGTTCATTTTCGATATTTTGGTGTGCTGTAGTAGGGATCAGTAGTATTGAAGGTGTGAGATGCCTAATTACTGACTTTTCATATGCATTGCAGGAAAAAGGAGTACAGACAAATAACTGGGAAGATATGAGGGAAGATCCTCCAAAAACCAAAACGTACTTACAGAAATGTGTGTATTTATTCTTACATGTTTAAACTTCAGTCACCTTCAAAGTAGTCTCCTTTCGATGCAATACATTAATTGAGATGATTTTTCCACTGCTCAAAACAGTTTTTGAACTTCTCAAGTATGATACATCTTAGTGTTTCTGCAGTTTATTGTTTCAACTCTTCCATATCAGCAAAACAGTTTTCTTTGAAGGCTTTTTTCATGGGGAAACAAAAACAAGTCACTTGGGGTGAGATCTGGTGAATAGGGAGAGTGCGGTATGAGGGTCATATTGTTTTGGGTCAAAAACTGCTGAACACTCAGTGCAGTGTGGGCAGGTGTGTTTTCATGGTAGAAAAACTAGTTACCTGTTTCCCGTAACTCAGGATTTCTTCCACAAATCATGGAAAAACATTCTCAAAACTTCCAAGTAAAAACTGATGGGTTCCTAGAAAACTTACCTAGCGGGGGGAAGTCTGTACTGCAAGAGGTTCACCTTCCAAAAGACTTTTTTGGAGTTCCCCTTGTATTTGCATTTAAATAATTCATTTCTTCCAAACAATTATAAGTTAATTTGGATGAACAAATTTTAAAAATTTTGTTTCCAATTTTAAAAATCCTCCTAACCATATCACATGTTGTATCTTAGTAGTTATTCATTCATCCTTCATTTAGCAAGTCCCTATTTTGTGCTAGGCACTGTGCTGAGCACTACTGGTACAATCAGAGACAAAATAGACACATCCTCTGTCCTCATGGAGCTCAAGTATATGAAGAAACCCTCTCTCTTCATGAGCCCAAAGTAACTTATATTTTTGGTTCAGGTTTAAATATAACAAGATAGTATTTTCAAGCCATGGGGCAAGAAGTGAGAAGAAGGCTAGTAAAACATTACAGTCTTGTTTCCTTAGGTTTGGCAATCACAGTTACTGAAAAACACCGAATACAGTAAGTTGTAAAAATCTGAAAAAAGACAAATTGTCCTCTAATTGGCTAGTGCTTCTCACAGATGATTCTGGTTGATTAATAGCTCAAGAATTATAAAAAAGAGTTGGTAAACAGAGAAGAGAGTAAATATACTGTAAATTTTGTTTCTCAAGATGTCTCCAAACCTATTTTCAAACTATGAGTTTCTTGAAAGAAGGGGCCATTTCCTATTTATCTTTGCTTCCTCAATATGTAAAACAGTCCCTGATAAGGTTGGTGCTCAATAATTATTGAAGGATTGCCAGAATAGTGAATCCCCCACAATACAGTAGATATCATTTCTACTACATCTACATGGGCAAAAGCTGAAAGCATAATGATATAAAAAAGATATTTCATGAGATTTTAACAGCATTAATTTTTAAAAATTACACACTTAGAAAAGCAGTAGTATCACCGGGTAGAATTTATTTTGATTCTTAGCTCCCAATTGCTCAGCTTTTCTACTGCTTTGTGGTCACAGCAGCAGCTAGAACAGTATTTTATTTTAAAAAATGAAGTGTCACCTTCTGAAAAATAAGATTGCTGTGATATTTTAATAAGTAAAATAAATGTTCCAGTTTAGCATTAAAACATTCTTTAATGCTTTTGTAAAAAGGAAGTAAGCTGACAGCTTTGAAATATTTGGAAATGTTCTGCTCTTGGCAAGCATTTTAAAGAAGTAGATTTTGTTATGGAATTTTTACACATCTAGATTCTCCAGCTCTTGGTTGCCAAGTTTTGCCTTTTGTTTCTGGAAAACTCAGTACACAGGACTTTTAGTGATGCTGCCTTATTTTTATCTGTTCAAATAGTGGCATTACATAAAAATGCAAAATGTATTGAATCAAACTAAATTTACTCAATGTCTGCTATTTTTAAAACAATGATAAGTTGGTGAGGTGATAGGCATGTTAATTAACTTGACTAAATCTTTCTATAATATGAAAACATCACATTGTGCCCCATAAATGTACACAATTGTTGTCAATTAAAGATAAAAATAAATTCTAAAAACAAAGTAGTATGTAGTAAAGATAGCCTTAAAACTCAGTTTAATTAAATAAGTGAAATCATTTTCATGATTGAAGTACTTAACATATATTACATAATTATTCCTCATAAACTATCTTTAGAATAATATTTTCAATAGACACAAGTGTCAAGTTATTTTGTTTCATCTGTTAGGGAGGAAAAAATGAACCAAACTTCTAATAAATAAAGTTTTCTGAGTATCATAAATATATCATTTAATCTTATATTTTAAATTGTATGCATTATTATTACAAAAAATATTGCTAAAATGACAGGTAACATTTACTTAAGACCAGAGGCAGTAAAAACACATGGCCTTGTATTTTTAATCTAATGTCTAAAGATAAACAATGCATACATTCATGAGGTTCCTAAAACCTATTCTTGCTCTAAGTGAAAACTAATCACTTAATAGAAGTAAAGTATTTCACCATATATAAAAAGTTCAATGAGTTTTACATGCAGATCAATACTAAAGTGCATTTTGCATGGCATACTGCCAAAACAAGAACATACAATTTTAAGAAGTGTGTAAAATAATACCTGTGAGACTCTGATACCGAAAAAAACAATTTTCAAAATGACTCCTTTAAATGCATGTTCTCATTCACTCACTAGCAACACTGACCAATTTTCTTTTTTTGTAATTTTTTTTATTTATTTTTAGAAAGCGGGATTTATTGAGAGGACAGAAAAGTTCCAACAGTGGGAGGGGACCCAAAGGGGTTGCCAATATTGACCCATTTTCTAAGGACATTATCCAACTGATAATTATTTAGATACAATAGAGCTATTAAGGTGGACAATGCAGAGAAGTTCAAAGAGATGTAGGAAGATAGCAGAAAAGAACACAAAGTAAAGCTAGCAATAACAAAATGTTGAAGCAGAATGTGTCTGACTTAGATATCCCTTGCATCTGCTTTTCTTTGCAGTACTTCCTTTTTTCTGGCAGGCACATAGGGTTTTTATATTTAGCAGGACTAATCTTAAAGGAAAAAATAATCTGATAAATTCATTCATACTAAGTAATTAATAATTATAAGGGGGGCACCTCTACCCTTTTTCCTTCACTAACTCAAAAAATCATAAGCACTCAGTATTAAAAAGAATCTTGAGAGTCATTTAGCCCAAAGTTTAAAATTATTTCTCATTCCATAGATCAATAAATTTTCTTTTAATTTGTAAATGTTTATAAGGAAAGTAACATTAAGTTGCCAATTTGTCTAAATGAAAAATATTAAAATTTTAAAAAATCTAATGTCTTCATTTTTAAAGACATTTCTAAACCAAAAAAGTAAATGCATTTATAAATTTAGCTCCATGAAAATATACTACATTTTATTTGTTTTTTCTAATTATGCCAACACCTAATCTTTCTCTCTAATACTTAGCTTACAGTTATCCAGATGTTTGAACATCTCAAGAGACAGAGAATCTGCTGTCTCCTAAGACAGCCCGTTTCATTTTTGGTCAGCTGTGACTGTTAGAATGTTCCTGTTTGAATTTAGAAAAAGTTTGACTACCTTTAACTTCCATCTATTGATTTAATTCTGTCCCCTGGAGTCATAAAGATAAAGTGGAATCCTTCTTCTTCATGATAGTTCTTTGAACGTCTGAAGCCCTCTATTCTGCTTTAACTTTTAATTGCCAGCCTTCATTACACAAACAGTATCATCTTTTTCCAAGCCAAATCTCCATTTTTTCTTATGTGTTGTGAGCTTGCTTGATCTTCATTATCTTAGTCATTCAGCTATCACTTTAAGTATTTTTTATAGAGATTGAGTTTCCTGATTGAATGAATACAGTTATATCCCCCAATAGAATACACTTTATCAATGACCTTCTTCAAGTATGACACTAATATCTGAATTAAGATTCTATATATCAAAAAGATTATGGAGCTCTTTCTTTGCACCTCCACATGTAATATAAAATAAAATAAAGCCAAATATTAAATAAAATATATCATTTTTTTCAAAATGACACAAAATTACAAGAATGTTGATAATGGAGGCACCCAGAACTTGAACCCCATACTCAAGATACATCTGATGTATATGAATCAAAACAAAGCTCTTATTACCACTTTTAAACACAATGCCTTAACTACAGAGAACAGCTACAGTGCTGTTTTTTTAACTAGTCAATCCAATTAACAAAATAGTCAACTCTGTCAAATAGCTTGAGTAATTTTTTGTCACTTACTATAACAATTGTTAGACTAAATTAATAGATTCTGCTGGTTGTAACATACTGAAGAAGCAATAGCATTTTCCCCAAAATTTCATTGCTTATACATGTTGAATAACTCGTCTTCAACCACTTTATAAAGTTAGCTATAAAAAGAGTAAAACTTTCTTTTTGCCTTTAACTTTTAGGTAGTATTTACTCACATTACTGCTAGACTTGCTACTAATTTTTTCATCACTGTTTTAATTTTTTTTTACATTTTGCAGTAAATACAAAAAAAAAGAAAAGAGTCTTTCCACTTTTCCTTATTCCACTTTCTGCTTTTTACCATTTAAATCTAAGTTCTGAGCAAAAGTATTTTATCTCTTTGGGTGTTTGTTTTTTTAGCTTTTGTTTGTTTTGTTTTCTTTCCTTTTTTGAAACTACACAAGAACTATATCATTTTTTTTAGTTTTCTTTCATTGCATATGGTACTTTTAAGAAAGTAGGCTTGAAGAGTATACATTACAGTTAAATAAAGGCAAAAAGCAGAAAAAAGTTTTGTTCCATTTATGCAAATGTTGTAATTATTTTCTGATTCTAAACTTAATTTCTCTTTTGAAACTTGACATAAATATTTAAAGTCCTAAAGTTTATTCATTCAATATTATTTATTATCAATAATTTAACAATATAAAAACATAGCTTTTTATAGCATAATATTTTAAGGTAAAGAGATTATTTAGAGAAGGCAACACACACACACACACACACACACACACACACACACACACACACACACATACACACACACCCCTTCTGGCAGGGTCCAAATCTTTAAGGGGTAATTGGTCGGTTACATTATAATAGCCATATTATTGCTGTCAGGAAGGGAACATAGCATAGTAAAAACCTTGAAGATCTAGGTTCAAATCTCAGTTTTGTTACTTTCTGGAACCTTAATTGGTACATGTTCAAAATAGAAGCAATAATAATACTTGCTTTTACTACTTAAAAGAGTTTTTGTGGATTTCAAATAAGACAGGGATGTCTTCTTTACTACACTTTAGACAGCATTAGACTTCACTGTTACAGAGTCTAACAAGAAGTACCCATATTTCTCCTTTGGAGTATTTATTGTCATTCAAAGCAATAATTTATGTAGCCGGGCTCGGTGGCTCAGCCTGTAATGCCGCACTTTGGGAGGCTGAGGTGAGTGGATTGCCTGAGCCCACGGGTTCGAGACCCGCCTGGGCAACTTGGCGAGACCTCATCTCTACAATAAATCAAAAAATCAGCCAGCCGTGGTAGCACGTGCCTGTAGTTCCAGCTACTCGGAAGGCTGAGGCGGAGGGATCACCGGAGCCCAGCAGGTCGAGGCTGCGGTGACCGGGAGCAGCCACTGCACTCCAGTCTGAGTGACGGAGTGAGACTCCAACTCAAAAATAATAATAATAATAATTTATGTTATTGCTTTTAATGTATTTCATTATTCTTAAGACTGTAGTTCTTTGAGTGCAAGAACTCCTCCTGTCTTCTATACTACTATGTCTCAGACAACTGAGCACATCAAGTGACACAAAGTAACCAACTTATATATGTTTGATGAATGAATGAAAATATTTTACAAACTCTGCAACAATTTACTAATTTGATATTGTCATGATCTGTTACAAGTGATAAAAACATAGTCATACTCAAAATCAGAGTTAGCAAAATAAATGGAATCATAATATTAGCAAATTTATAGATTAGAAAATATAGTTTATTTAGAAAGTAGTTGAGAGAGAGAGAGAGAGAGAGGATTCATCTCCCCAAGGTAAGAGAGGGAGCCAAAGCTTAGGGAAAAGCGTGGCTTCAATATTATCATTTTAATGTCAAAAATATCAAAACAACCAGTTAAATCAGTGAATTCAAATACATTGATTTTAACCATTTTTATATATACCACTTGTTTTACCATCACTGTTTTACATTCATGAGAATATAAACTAAAGTCCTTAATTTAAACAGAACTTAAATAACATACTACAAAGATTAGATTTTAAGTGACTTCAAAGAATTTACTATTCCAAACACTGAATCACTGGACTATAATAGGAATTTGTTTTCTCTCCTGCATCCTCATTTCCTTCCCTGTTTATGGCCTCAAATAATAGAATATCATTATGGCAGCATTTTAAAGGGTCAAGTCACTGGGAATAAATTTTTTCTGCTTCTGAAAAGTATTTTACAGAAGTGATATGTATTAGGCACCATCCTCCCAACATGCATATACAGATATACCAGCAACTTGCACCCCTAAAGACCAGAAGTGACTAAACAACCAAAAGGTTTTAAAAACCACAAACTCTAGTTATCTAGTGATTTGCTGAGTATTACTGTTGTAGAGTATATTTTCATAATTTGCACTATTACCAATGTGCAATAATGTAAAGTATCTCTCATCTTTTTCAGAGAATTATTGTCTCTGAAAGCTATAAGAAGATAATTAGTCATTTTAATTTTTATAGACTAACGGGGCTTCTATTATTTAAGCCATATAGAAGGTCATGATAACCTCTGGTAGCTAGTTGTATGGCTTAAAAATCAGTTTTCTCATTTTTATTCTTTATTATTATACACATATATTCATAAATCACATTTAACTAAGGGGATGTGTGAGGAATTTCTATATGATATCAAAAGAGGAAATGTAACTTCCTGATTTAAAATTAAATCTGATGAAATTAGTTATTAGAAACAGGATAAGTGTCAAGAATTCATTATTTTGTTTCAAACTCAGTTTATCATAAATCTACCCTATGACATATAATAACTTGTACTGTTTTGCAGGTTATTTGATAGGAAGTTCAACAATGTAGGTGAGTGACAGTGTGAGCAGCATGATAATGACTCTCAAAAGAAATCAGTCTTTAAGACATAGGATTAGGACTACATAGGCCTTTATTCAAATAAAAACAAATTCAAAATTGTATTACTTTCATAAGACCATCAACTTATATACAGAAAGTCAATTCAAACAGTTAAGTAGGCTTAGAAAAGTAATATATCTGAAAAAATCTATTGGCTCTTCTAGTCTACACTAAAAATATTTAGTATCTTACATGATGAAAGCATAAATTTACAGTATATAATAAAATTTATATTATGTCTTTTGGATATGTCAGAGAATAATGTAAAAGAAATGGCAATCCATTTAGATTTAGTATTAAAAACAGAATAATTAATTAAAAAATATAGTTACTTTTAATTTTTCCCCATATACAAAACATATTGATGCATTGATATGAACAGCACTAGTTCAAAGGTTTTCTGAAGGTAAATGAATCGCAATATATTAACCTATTAATGGACATTAATATATAGCACTTTTTTCTTCAAGAAACTGCATTCAGCTTGAAATTTAAAATTTGATAGACAATTCATTATTTTCTAGTATATAGAAAATGTTTCATTGGAAATGTATAAACAGAAATTTTTACTTAAATATAAATATTATGACTCAAATCACAGAGAGAGCCCTTTCTAACTCTTAAATATGGAGATGTTGGCCAATTTCTACTCACCCTTGCATAATAACTTAACAACTCCCACAACATTACCCTTCCTCTTGAGTTGTCACTGTGCACTGGGACAATGGGTAGGTTAATTTAATCTCTTTATTTTTTTCTAGGAATTTTAAAGTAGATTTACAAATTTAATATTTCTGCTTATCACAAGCCCATACATATTGTACTTGAAAATTTGTGTGAAAAAGTACAATGCACTTTTGAGTTGCTTGAAATGATTGTGTTAAAGACCAGAGTCAAAATTCATTCTAAATAAAAACCTGAAGTAGTAGAGATCATCATATATGACTAACGCAATTAGGTACAACATTATGTTTGTCAAATATTCTACCTTACTTGAAATAATGCACTCATATAACACTTTGTGTGCATTGAAAGGTTGACTTAAAACACATCCCTGGTCACTGAAATAAAAATTAGGCTTTACTTTGAAATCATCTTGATATCACTAGCATACATAGCCCTCAAAATTCATTATTTACTCTTCAAGATGAAAAAACAGAAAGTTCTTGGTAGATTTTATCACACATATAAAGAGAATCATAGGACTGAAAGGGACCTTAGAAATCACTAGTAAAAAAACCCAACAATGTCAGTTTTTTATATATATTGGCAAGCTACAGCACTCCTTCTTGATAAAAACCCTTGAATATCTAGGCATAAATGGAACATACCTCAAAATAGTAAGAGCCATCTATGAGAAACCCACAACCAGCATACTGCTAAACAGACAGAAATTGGAACCATTTCCACTGAAAACCGGAACAAGACAAGGATGCCCACTCTCACTCCTCCTTTTCAACATAGGTTTGGAAGTCCTAGCTAGAGCAGTCAGACAAAAGAAGGAGATCAGCAGTATACAAATAGGAAAAGAGGAAGTCAAGTTATTCCCCTTTGCAGATGACATGATTCTATACTTCGAAAACCCAAGAGAACCTGTCAAAAACCTCCCTGCACTGATAAACGAGTTTGGTAAAGTCTCAGGGTATAAAATTAATGTGCAAAAGACAGTCGCATTTCTATACACCAACAACAAACAAACAGAAACCCAAATAAAAAGCACAATCCCATTCAGAATAGCTAGAAAAAAATCAAATACCTTGGCATCTTCCTAACGAGAGACGTGAAAGACCTTTACAATGAAAACTACAAAACACTGCTCAAAGAAATCAAAGATGACACAAACAAATGGAAAAATATTCCATGCTCATGGATCGGAAGAATCCACATTTCTAATGTTTTCAATTGCCAATTTGGCTATTTGTTTTTCCTTCCTTTTACAGGGAGTCTTAGCCATTAAAAGAACAGAAATTAGCACTAGTGTCACATAATACATGAAGTATACATACAGCACAAGCATTATGTCAAACAATACTCATTTAGTAGCTTAGAATAAGACAAGTAGTGTAAGAAGAAAATTAGAGCAATGCTATCACTAAAGTCATTAAATATTCAATAAGTTGTTGTTTAAAGGGTTAAAGTAAATTCTAAATTTGAATAAAAATGAAAGTACAGAATATTGCTTTACTACCTTAATACTAAACTACTACTAAGTGATTTTGTGACTCATTAACTACATACATTAATTTTTTTAAAAGTTGGAGTTTCACTCTGTCACCCAGGCTCATGGCCACTGCAGCCTTGAACTGCTGGGCTCAGGCGATCCTACTACCTCAGCTTTCCAAGTAGCTGGAACCATAGGTACATGCCACCATGCCCGGGTAATTTTTTGATTCAGTGTAGAGACAAGGTCTCACCAACCTGCCCAAGCAAGTCTTGAATCCCTGGGTTCAGGCAATTCTTTCCCCTCAGTCTCCCAAATTGCTAAGGTTACAGGGATGAGCCACCATGCCTGGCCAAAATTTTAACCTTAAAACTTTCTAGCAAGAATAAACAAATTAGCCGGGCTCGGTGGCTCAGCCTTTGGGAGGCTGAGGTGAGTGAATTGCCTGAGCTCGCGGGTTCGAGACCCACCTGGGCAGCAAGACCTCATCTCTACAATAAATAAAAAAATCAGCCTGGCGTGGTAGCGCGCGCCTGTAATTCCGGCAACTCGGAAGGCTGAGGCGGAAGGATCGCCAGAGCCCAGCAGGTCGAGGCTGCGGTGGCCGGGAGCGGTCACTGCACTCCAGTCTGGGCGACTGAGTGAGACTCCAACTCAAAAAAAAAAAAAAAAAAAAGAATAAACAAATTGTTATGAATTTTGAATCACAAATACTGAAAAATTATTTTCAAAGATTCAATATTAACTTATTAACTAAGGTTATTATTTACGCTTAAATAATTGTTTTGAAATGTGAATTTTCAGTATCTGCTGAATTATGTTATATGAAAACATCCATAAATCAGTATGTACTAGCCAGGCTCGGTGATTCAGCCTGTAATCCCACACTATGGGAGGCTGAGGTGAGTGGATTGCCTGAGCCTGAGGGTTCGAGACCTGCCTGGGCAACTTGGTGAGACCTCATCTCTACAATAAATCAAAAATTATCCAGGTGTGGTAGTGCTCGCCTGTAGTTCCAGCTACTTGGAAGGCTGAGAAAGATCACTGGAGCCCAGCAGGTAGAGGATGCAGTGGCAGGGAGCGGCCACTGCACTCCAGTCTGGGTGACAGAGTGAGACTCCAACTCAAAAAAAAAAAAAAAATCAGTATGTACAAATTCTAATAAGTATAAAACTTTTGAAATCTAGTTTAACAAAAGTATTCACAGATATACACACAAGTATCTTTGTTCTCGCCTGGCTCGGTGGCTCAGCCTGTAATCCCGCGCCTTTGGGAGGCTGAAGTGGGTGGATTGCCTGAGCCCGTGGGTTCGAGACCCGCCTGGGCAACGAGACCTCATCTCTACAATAAATCAAAAAATCAGCCGGGCGTGGTAGCACATGCCTGTAATTCTGGCTACTCAGAAGGCTGAGGCGGAAGGATCACCGGAGCCCAGCGGCCACTGCACTCCAGTCTGGGCGACAGAGTGAGACTCCGACTCAAAAAAAAAAAGTATCTTTGTTCTCTCTTTGTGTGGTCTTTTTGAACTGTCATTATCATTTTTCTGTTTATTATCATGCTTGGTTTAAAGAGAATTTTCCAAGTGATCATTGTACTTCAATCTTTAGTCCTGTTATCAGGAGAAATTAATTTCTGTGGAAACCCACTATGCCTCAGCTACTACCTAGGATTGCAAAATTAATGGAGTGCATATACAAGTATTTTGGTGTAGATTTTTGAGAGAAAGAAGTACAAAATATACAATGTAAGGTACTCAATATATTTTAGATTTATTTACATTCAAATTATATTATACATTAAACTAGCATGGAATAAGTAGTAAACGTCAATATTTTTAACTGCTACAGTGTACTACACATGAATATAAGACGTTTGTTTAATTATTCACTGATTTCTTTTTTCTTCTTAGTGTACTGAAATACATACTATTTTTTAAAGAAATTGAAGTGTTTACCTTGCTATAAAATGTCTATTTAAATTATTGATTTTTTAACTAAAAATTAAAGAAACATTTGCCATCATTTTGAGTATTGTCAACAATTGGATATTGTTTTGAACTAGATATATTAGGTGTTAAAAGTCCTCAGATAGATTTAAATCAGAATAAATAAGGATCAGAATAATGCAAAATTATCCAAAGACTTAGCTGAATCACATAATTTTGTTGATTTTGTTATGAGTTTTGTGAACTGGAGGTGGGGAGAATTGTTTGGAAGCCTGAAATACCCAGATAGATGAAATGAGCACATTTAATTTATCAGATAATTTTCACTCTTCATCTCTCTTCACTGACCTTGGTAGAAAAATAAACTGATATAGAAAGCTCAGCTGATCAGTCCATCATGAACAAACTAGTTAAACTTGGGTAAATCAGTAAACAATTAACTGCATCTTTATTAGCTCATCATTAATAAATGCATAGCAGCCAGGTTCAGTGGCGCATCCTATAATCCCAGCAATTTGGGAGGACAAGGCAAGTGGATTGTCTGAGTCTGCGGGTTCAATACCAGCCCAGGCAACTTGATGTGATCTCGTCTCTACAATAAATAAAAAATCAGTCCGGCATGGTAGGGCCCGCCTGAAGTTCCAGCTACTTGGAAGCCTGGGGTGAATGAAGAATTACCAGAGCCCAGCAGGTTGAAGCAATGTGGCCATGAGTGTGCCACTGCACTCCAGCACAGAGTGCAGTGGGCAACAGAGTGAGACACCAACTCAAAAAAAAAATTAATTAAATTAAATTAAAAATAAATGCGTAGCAATGCTCGCTTTTTTTGCTTCAGGAAAAATTTGTGGAAATAAAGTTGGGCAATTTAGTTAAAAGGAAAGAATGAATAAATGTTATTTTTCTGCTATTTTTTGAACGTAAGAAACTAGATGATTGTCTTAGTTTCTCATGTTTTGAAATATGAAAATATTGCATATTAGAAGGCAGTATACAAGAACATTCTTCTCAGAACATACTGATCTAGCTTTATGTACATAGGAATCATCTAAAAATTTTGTCAATGTGCAATTTTTGAGCAGTGGGCCATGAGTGCACTTGAAATACTGCATTGGGAGTGTCAAAGGTGATGGAAGATTGTTCATCCAAGAAGTACATTTAGAGTAGCAAAAGCATATACAATCATCCTTTGGTATAAACAAGGAATTGGTTCCAGGATCCCTGTGTATGCCCAAATATGTGCATACTCAAGTTCCACAATAAGCCCTGAGATTCATGGGTTTCTGCTTCCTGTGAAATACTGTACTTTTGACCCCTGTTTGGCTGAGAAAACAATCCACCTATAAGTGGAACCGTGCAGTTCAAACCAGTTGTGGTAAAAGGTAAGCTGAACATATATGTGTAACCTTTATGGGTCTCTATTTTTTTATTGGTCAAATAGAGCTAACAAATTCTGCCCTATATCCTTAAAAAGTTTTGAGATGATCAAAAGAGACATTTGAGAATTACTTTTATATGCATATAGAGAAGACTTTCTTTCAAGTAAGAATCATTATTTATAATTCACAAATATTAGCTGAATGGCTACCACATGTTTAGCACTGTGATAGATTGTTTAATACTAAAGAAATAATTTTTTTAAAAAACCGTCTTAAGAGTTTATTATCAGTCAGGCTCGGTGGCTCAGCCTGTAATCCCTCGCTTTGGGAGGCTGAGGTGAGTGGATTACCTGAGCCCGCGGGTCTGAGACTCTCCTGGGCAGCTTGGCGAGAGCTCATCTCTACAATAAATCAAAAAATTAGCCGGGCGTGGTAGCACGCGCCTGTAGTTCCAGCTACTTGGAAGGCTAAGGCAGAAGGATCGCGGGAGCCCAGCAGGTCGAGGCTGCAGTGGCCGGGAGCAGCCACTGCACTCCAATCTGGGCGACAGAGTGAGACTCCAACTCAAAAAAAAAAAAGAATTTATTATCCAGCTGTATTTAAAACTGGTCCAAATAAATGCAATCTTAGTTTGTACTTTTTTAACAATTTTCCTCAATAAATCCATTATGTAGTACTGTTTTATATTATGTCATGCTGGTAAAGGTTTTTCAACCAGCTATCTGAAAAAAATGTGTGTATATATTTATTATACATATATGTTAATTGGCATAAAGGATGTGTAGCACATAATTTATAAATAATAACACAATATACAATAAAATTTATGTAAATTCCATATAATTGGTTGCTTCTCAGAGAACACTTGGGTTGTTCTTGCAATTTTTTTAATTCATACTCAAACTATGCCTGCAACTGGTGAACAAACATGAATGTTGGATGGTATTTTTGTTTGTGTTAATGAGAAGGATCAATGAGAAACAACAAAGTCATATATAAGAACTTCACTAATTTATCAATGACATAAACAACTTCTTTACTGAGTTAAATAATAGTTTTCATATACTAAAAATAGGAGCTCAATTTTTATGGCTACTCACAATATCACAGTTATAGATACACTACACCTGCTAATTAATCTGCATTATTAACATTTTCTTAAATTTAATCCAAGAGTTGGCAAACTTTTTATGTACAGGAACAGACACTAAATATTTGGGGTGTTACAACCACTCAACTCCATTGTTGCAGCACTGGATATGGAATTGGCTATGTTCCAGGAAATTTTTAATTACAAACACAGATGGCAGACTAGATTTGGCTTATGGACTATAGTACGTCAACCTCTTGCTGAAAGAATCAACAAAACAATAAATCAAACCCTGATTTGTAGCTTTTGCCTATTTCCATAGTGTGGATAGTTTCACTGTGGTCACTTTCAAACTAGCAGCATGATATCACTGAAGACAGACTTGAAAATAAATGTACAGTGCCATACCATTATATAATAATTCCGCTATGTAAGTACAATAGATATCAATAGCCTCAAGAGCATAAATAGTGCTAAAATACAGTTAAATAATTAAGAGATAAATACTTGTCAACATTGTTTATATTATTTATTCAATTGTAAAATTATATAATTTAAGTTTAAGATAATTGTGTTTAAAATTTGATTCACAAAACTCCAGGAAATTTAACACTCAAATCTTGTAAGCCGCCAGGCTTGGTATACCTGTAATCCCAGCACTTTGGGAAGTGAAGGCAAAAGGATTGCCTGAGACCAGGGGTTTAAGGCCAATCTGGGAAACTTGGAAAGACTTCTTCTCTACAATACATAATAATAATATATAGCCAGGCACAGTGGTGTGCACCTGTAGTTTCAGCTACTTGGAAGGTTGAGGTGGAAGGATCTCCTGAGTCCAGCAGGTCAAGGCTGTAGTAGCTGTGAACATGTCACAGCAGTTCAGCCTGGGTGACAGAGTGAGATTCTGACTCAAAAAAAAAAAAATTATGAGCCAATAGCAGCCATCTCCAGGATACCACTAATTGATAAAAATAGATTTAATTTAACACATTCACATTTCAGTCACTTGCATTGATACCATATAGATGAGGACTTGAAGTGGAGAAATTAGATGTGCCTGCTTGCATACCAGTCTCCTCAGCTAATCACTAATGTAATACTTCATTGAACTAGACAGGAAAGGTAAATATTGAAGAAAGGGAAAATGGAGAAAAAGAAATCACGGATTAGTGGCGAAAGCAGTGGAAGGTGGCAGATGATGGAAGGCTTACATTCCAAATTTTCTATTATATCACTTGCATAAAGATAACATAATGAGCATGAGTATTTACAACTATATAAATGATGCATGCAACTATATTCCCACAAAAGAAATAGCATTCAAAATTGAGACATTTTTCATTAAAGAGAAAAAAGAAGAAAAAAAAAAGAAGAGGTGATAACTAAACGGTGTCAGTCCAAACCAAGGTAGAATATACTGAGATGTAGCGAGGAGGGGAGGGAAGAATAGCACCAATATCTTGAAGTCAAAAGCTGTAGGGAAGAAAAACTTACACCACTGGTTGTGAAGAGCACAGTCTTAAAGATAATAGTATAAAGATAGAAATTACCCTTGATTTTATATGCAGCACACTGCCATATATCTCAGACACATGAGACTTACTTGGGCAGATTAACCATTAAGTGAAACAACTCTCTCCAAGTTAACCTTATTGCAAATATCTAAATTTCATCTGTTTTCTTTATAACTTAACTTGAAAGAAAGCAACAGCTTATGACTTTGCATCTGATAGAAATTTGTTGTTGAATATTTTCAAACCACATTCATTTGCAAAACAAGACAACTTTCATACATAATGACTTCTTTTGACATCAAGCCTCTTTGGCATGAATAAAAACCTCTAAACTCCAAAAATAATTACAAGCATGTAGTTCAACCAAGTATAGAGTTCTGAAAATACAGGTTATATAATATCTATGCTAGCAATAGTTAAAATGTGTCCAAAAGAAAATCATATATAAAATATATAACACATATGATACACACTAAAATGCATGATAAATACATAAGATATAAATTACTCTTAATCTTAGTCAAAAGGCCAAGAAGCAATATATAATACAAAAATTATTTTATTTACATAAAGTATAATTAAATAATACACTTAAATGGATTTTTCGCTGTCCTTTAGATTATGTTCCCTTCTTCATAACAGACAAGTTTAAAGAGTGCTTTGGCACATAAGAAACTGTAGATGCCATGGAGCACTGCTGAAAATTATCAAAAGTGTGAGAGTCATAAATTTCTACATGGTTTTTGTTAACTTACTGTTTCTAAGAAGTCCCTTCCAAAGCAACTGAGATCCTTTTAAACTTTATGGATAATACTTTCAAAAGCAAACAGGAAAATACTGCCAAATTACCAGACAAAATATCAAACCAAGGCTTAATTGTACTTTGTGTGAGAAACCCCATCGGGCAATCTATTTTGGTGAGAATTAAAATATCCATATTTAAATACTGAATAATCACATGACAATTAATAATTTTCATTTTCTCTCCTCTATTCAGAAGGGAAAGCCATCTTTTACTTATGAGCCACAAGTCATAAGGCACACAACTCATTTACTTATGAGCCACAAGTCATAAGGCACATTAAGTCCAAAACCAGTTCATCTCTAGCTGGGACTACTGCCTTTTAAATGACTTGCCTTCTGCTGCTCTTTACGATTCATTATTTTGTATACACACTACTATCAGACACATCTTTCTAAAAGGCAAATGTTCTTGTAGTACTCTCCTGTTGAAAATCTTTCAATGACTCCCTATTGTTCAAAAGTTAATGTCCAAGTTCCTTAGCCTAGAGTAGGCCAGAGCTACTCTTCTAGCATCATTTCCTTCCCTTATCCCTTTTGCAGTCCCATTCTTCACACCTTTGTCTAATAAATGTCTGTTTCTCTCTCATTCAAGAACCAGACTAAATGTCATTTTTCTTGCATATATTCTTCTGACTTCTAACAAATGAATTATTCACTCTGTCTTATGGGTTTTCATCAAAATTTATTTATGCAATGGGTGGGGTTTGGGAAGAGAAAGGGGGAAAGGGAGTGCACATAGGGCAATAGATCTTACCAGAGAGGTACACACAAGACTACCAATTATAGCCTCTACTTCATCAAAGCATATTAAATCTTATTATTTATATTTATACCACATAAAATTTTATTTTAAAATAACTATGCCTTAAAAAGATGCATAATAAAATGCAAGTGTAGTAGAAAAACAATTTCTGGAGTCACACAGAGATAAGTTTTAGTTAATCACTCTTCTGCTTACTAGATGTGTGATTTTGGGAAAATCAATTCTACCTACTTCTTCAAAACAATTGTTTATCACTTAGCTCTATTCAATTCACACTGCAGTTGGGCAGAGTACTTAGAGAATATTCTTACAGTTCTGCCTTTATGTCTTACTCTTAGTCATGAGTCAAGGCTCAGTTGAGGTGATATTTCTCCTGTGAAGTTTAACCCCAGGAAATGTGCAATATTTTCATGTCTTTGACCTCACTTTATGTTATACAAACCTTTATTATGTGTTGTCAATCTTTGCATGTCTGGAACTTAGGACTGAGAAAGTCCAAATATGACCCCTCTAATTGCTATATAAAAATACTTGTAGCTGGGTGCAACGGTGTACACCAATAGTCCAAACTTCTCAGAAGGCTGAGGCAGGAAAATTATATGAACCCAGGAGTTCAAGTCCAGCCTAGACAACATAGCAAAGCCCATCTCTAAATAAATAAATCCTTCTATAAAAATTAACAAAAATCTAATGTTCCTGGTCTCACCTCATTTGCTTTCCAGGTCTTCTCTTATGATACCTCTTCCCTTCCCCCCAAAAAAACCTCTAGTGACCATGCAACTATAGGATTAGCACCCGAAACAATAGTGGACCTCCAAAGCTCTGCTCCAGCTAAGACTTGTATTCAGTATGATCCATAAGTGTCTGTACTATTCAGGTTGCTGATATCTGCGTACAGCTCCTGTTCATCTCCTCAATTGAAGGTGAACTGTTGAGGTGAGGCAGGAGCCAACCTGGAGTGACCACCCACAAAACCTGGTGTAAAGGGATGGTGGCTCAGGGTTGTGGGTGCCTGCAACATGCACTGACTTATCTGGAGAAGTTTCCTGACTCTCTAGGAAGACCTGGTTTTCCCCAAAGAAGTGATTTCACGTAGAAATATAAAAATCATCTCCAGGAAAAAAGAAATCCAGTAGCTAATGAATTAAAGACAAAAAGGTTTTCAATCAGAAAAAAAAAATTCAAAATGACTGCCTAGGAGTAACAAAATTGGCATCTCTCTTGTAGGACACAACAAGGAAGAAAATCCCAGCCACCAGTATTCCCAACCAGATTTAGCAGGTTTAGACAAAGGACACACTATAGGTCCCATATTCAGTATGGGACTCTTGGGATAAATAAGGAGCAAGGAAGAGAGGACTCTTGGGATAAATAAGGAGCAAGGAAGAGAGAGTGTGGGTAATCAGTTTTGGAGCCAGGAGGTCTCGTCCACATCAGGCACCAGACTTGCAAAGGATTTGCAGTTCTGCTTTGTGAGTGAGAGGGGTAAGTGCTCCTGACATGATCTGTGACAGTCTCCTCATCCCCTAGGTGTGTAAATCTTTAGTCCCACATGGAAAAAGGCCTGGTTAGGGTACAGTGGCTTGCCCTAGGAGCCCACATAAAATGAGAACTCATCCAAGCTCGGAAGTCAGTCAACTCCTGTGAGTGAGCATCCTGACAGCATTGCTTGGCAGCCAGCTCCCTAGTCAGAAAATTGCCTAATGGCTCCAATTACTTGGTACTTGTTAGTATCTGTCATTCAGCCCTCAAACTAAAAAGTATTGCCTGCCAGGCACACTCACCACAAAGACAGGTCATACTGGGGCAGGGACTCTGCTGCTTTTAAATTCTGAGTGGAGTCTTTGGCAGGGGAGGGAGAGTTGTGAAAGGCACTAGGTAGCCCTGTTTCCCGGTGGGAGCTCTTCTGGGCTGTGGACAGCACCACCACTCTGGCAGTGCTATGGCAGTAGCCATGAGGGCCATCCCTCCTCTTGATCCCCTAAAAGAACTCACAAATGGAGGCTGGAAAGCAGTCTGGCCAGTCTGGCCACGGGAAAAACTTTGTAATGGAAAAATCACTTTGCATTCTGAGTATTGCCTAGAAAGAATGGCAGGATGGGAGTAGCTGCCTCTCTCTCCCTGTGTGAACTGTTTTGAATGGCAGAAAAGACCCTAGGGCAGCTAGTTCATATCTAACTACAAAGCTGACTGAAAACTAAAAACACAAGACTGAAAAATAATAACAAAAAGATAAGATTTGGTCCTCACAGATGAGAAAGAATCAGCAGAAAAACACGGACAATCCTCAAAGCCGTAAAGAAGGATCACCTATAAAGGCACCTCCCAGTCCCCAAAGAAAGGACTCTATCTAGAATGACTTGGCTCTGATGTCAGATGCATAATCAGACAATGAATGGTTAAAACAGCTAAAGGATAACCAAGAAGAGTTGGAAGCAATGATCATTCAGGCAGCAAAAGCAGTGAAAGAAATAAAAGTTGAGCTGGTCAATTAAGAAAGGTCCAATCTGAAATCCTGGAAATGAAGAGTTCCTTCCTGAAATTTCAAAGCACAATGACAGGCCTATGCAGCAAAATTGATAAGGGAGAGGAAAGAATCTCAGAGCTTGAAGATCAAAATATTGAACTAAACAAGTCTGACAAAAACAGAGAGAAAAGGCAAAAAAATGAATAAATCCTATGAGTGCTGTGGAATTATGTGAAGTAAAGAGACCAAATCTACTATTGTTTGGCATCCCCAAAACAGAAGGGGAAACTGAGAACACCCTGGAACACACCTTCCATGAGGTCATCTGATAAAATATTTTCTATCTTACTAAAGAGGCTACCATCCAAACACAAGAGATTCAGAGAACACCTGTAAGGTATTACATAATAAGATCATCCCCAAGACACATAGTAATCCATCTCAACAAGGTAAGTATGAAAGAAGAAATCTTAAAGGCAGCTAGAGAGGTCAGTTACATCACCTACTGAGAAAGACCATTGATAATTGCTGCAGAATATTCAACAAAACCCTGTGGGTCAGGAGGAACTGGAGTTCCATAGTTAAAGTACTTAAAGATAAACACTTCCAGTCAAGAATTTCCTATCCTACCAAGCTAAGTTTCATCAGTGATGGAAAATTAAAATCTGTTTCAGATATCCAATTCTTCAGAGAATACATCACCTCCAGACAATTCCTTCAGGAGAAGCTTAAGAAAGTCCTAAGCACAGAAGCAAAAGAAGGGTTTCATCCATTGCAAAAGCACAGGACAAGCACTGAGTTAACAGAGTATACAGATCAACCATAAAAATCTAAAAAGAAAACAACAATAACAACAGAAGCAAAGCAGCCTCTTAAGAACCTTATGACAGGAATAAAGTCTCATATATTAACAATAAATTTGAACATGGATGGGCTAAATATGCCACTTAAAAAGCATACAATAGCAAACTGTATTAAAAAATAATTCAACACCTTGCTGCCTCCAGTAAACATATCACACCACAAATAACACTCACAGGCTTAAAGTAGAAGACTTGAGAAAGATCTAGGAAAATGGAAAACAAAAAACAATGAGGGAGCTATTATATCAGACAAAACAGACTTCATATCAATAAAAGTTTAATAGAACATGGCATAATCAAAAAAGGCTCAATCCGTCAACAAGAGATTTCTTTTAAGGGTAACCAGATTTATAAAATAATTACTTTGTGAACTAAGAGAGGACATGGACACCTATACAATCATAGTCAGAGACTTTAATATCCTGTTAACAGTCCTAGACAAATTACTGAAGCAGAAATCCAACAAGGAGATCCAGAATTTTAACTCAACACATGACCAATTGGGCCTAACAAACACCCACAGAACATACCAAAAACCACACGGTATACACTCAAGTCCTGGGCACATGAATCATACTTTTGGGCAAAAATCAATCATGAACAAATTAGAAAAGTTTGAAATAATACCATGCCTCTTCTCAGACCACAATGGAATAAAAATGAATAACATCACCAACAAGCACCCCCCAAAACACATGGAAACTAAAAAATGTGCTTTTGGCCAGACTCGGTGGCTCAGCCTGTAATCCTGCGCCTTTGGGAGGCTGAGGTGAGTGGATTGCCTAAGCCCGCAAGTTCAAGACCCGCCTGAGCAGCAAGACCTCATCTCTACAATAAATCAAAAAATCAGCCGGGCGTGCGGAAGGATCGCCGGAGCCCAGCAGATCGAGGCTGCGGTGGCCGGGAGCTGCCACTGCACTCCAGTCTGGGTGACAGAGTGAGACTCCAACTCAAAAAAAAAAAAATGTGCTTTTGAATGTCTTTTGGGTCAGCACAGAAATAAAGAAGAAATAAAATGATTCCTGAAAACAAATGAAAAAAAAGTCACAACATACCAAAAACTCTGAGAAACCATGAAATCAATGTTGAGAGGGGAGAAAATAGAGGAATCGCAAGTAAATAGCCTCATGTCACACATAAGGAAGCTGAGAATGCAAGAACAACTAAATCCAAAATTCAGTAGAAAAATCCAGATCACAAAGGTAAAATCACAATTGCAGGATATAGATTGTAAAAATTATGGAAGGGATTAATAAGACAAAAACCTGGTTCTTTGAAAGGATAAATAAGAATGACAAACACCTGACCAGAATGAATAAAAAAGAGAGAAAGAACTTCTGAATAGACACAATTAAAAATGAAAAAGACAATGTCACAACTGATCCTGAAGAAATTCAAAGTATTATTATGGATTCTTATGAACATTTGTTTGTATATAGAAAAATTAGAGGAAATAAAGGATTTCCTGCCATCACACAAGCTCCCAAGGTCGAAATAGGAAGAAATTTAAGCCCTAAACAGACCAATAGTAATTCAGGAAATTGACTTACTTATAAGAAAACTCCACACCAAAAAAAACCACACTGTATCAGATGGTTTCTCAGCTGAATTACACGAGACATACACAGAAGAGGTAATATCAATTCTATTGAAAGCATTCCAGGCAATCAGGATGGAAGGAGTACTCCCTAGTTAATTCTGTGAAGATAAAATTCTCAAAAAGATTCTAGCAAATTGTATCCAACAACAAACTTCAAAGATCATCCAAGCAGGCTTCATTCCCAGGATGAAGAGCTGGCTCAACATTTGTAAGACTATAAATGTAATTTAGCATATTAACAGTTGTAAAACCAAAAACCAAGAACCACATGATCATCTCATTAGACACAGAAAAAGCATTTGATAAAATTCAGTGATTCTTGATAAAAAATTTCTGAACATCTAGGCATCAAAGTAACCTTCCACAAAACAGTATAAGAGTCATCTATGACAAACCTGCAATAAACATTATGCTGAATGGGAAGAATCTGAACGCATTCTCTCTAAGAACTGAAACAAGACAAAAATGTCCACTATCACCTCTCCTACTCAACATAGTACTGGAAGTTCTAGCCAGAGCAATCAAGCAAGAGAAGGAAATCACGGGCATTCAAATAAGAAAAGGACATAAAGTCATCCTTCTTTGCAGACAATATGATTCTATACCTAGAAAACCAGAGAGAGTCTGTCAAAAACCATTTCACATGATAAATGACTTTGGTAGTCTTGTGATAAAACATCAATGTGCAAAAAATGGTCGCATTTCTATAAACCAACAAGCAGGCTGATAACCAATAAAAAACACAATTCTATTCACAGTAGCCAAAAAAAGAAAAAAGAAAAAAAAAGGAGTCTTGGCATCCACCTAACCAAAGAAGTGAGAGATTATTAAAATGAGTACTACAAAACACTGCTCAAAAAAAATTAAGGGTGACACAAACAAATTGAAAAAGATTTCATGCTCATGGATTGGAAGAGTCAATATTGTCATGATGTCCATCCTACCCAAGGCGATCTACAGATTAATTGCAATCTCAATCAAATTGTTAACAGAGGTTTTCACAGACCTAGAAAACACAATGCAGAAATTTATACAGCAACAATGAAGAGCCTGGTGTACTAAGGCAACCATTAGCAAAAACAACAAAGCTGGAGGCATCACACTTCCAGAATTTAAACTTTAAACCAAGGCTATGGTAACCAAGACAGCATGGTATTGTTACAGAAATAGACACATAGACTAGTGGAACAGGAGAGAGAATCTAGAAATAAAAACATGGTCCCTCAATCAACACATCTTCAAAAAAGCCATTCATAGCAAACATTAGGGAAAGGAAACCATATTTAGCAAATTGTGCTGTGATGACTGGCTAGCCTTGCAGAAAAATGAAACTGGACCCCTATCATCATGCAAAAAAAAAAAAAAAGTCAAAATGGATAAGGTACTCAAATGTAAAACCTCAAACTATAAGAATCTTTGAAAAAACTTTGGAAACATGCTCCTAGACCTGGGGGAAGTCAATGAATTCATGGCCAAGTACACCAAAGCAAATGCAACAAAATCTAAAATAGGTAGAACCCTATTAAACTGAAAAGTTTCTGTACTACTAAAGAAACAATCAAAAGAATACAGGGACAAACCACAGAATGGAAAGAAAAATCTATAAATTATGCATCTGACAAAGGCCTAACACCCAGAATCTACAAGGAACTCAAACAAATTGAAAGAAAAAACAAACAAACGACTCCACTAAAAAGTGAGCAAAAGTTAATTTTTGTGTATGGTAAAGGATAGGGGTCATATTTCAATCTTCTGCATGTGATCAGCCAGTTTTCCCAGCACCATTTACTGAATAGGTTCTCCTCTCCCCAGTGGATGTTGGAGTTTTTGTCAAAGATGAGTTGGTTGAGAAATTGAGGCTTTGCTTCCGGAACCTCTATCCTGTTCTTGTACCAATACCAGGCTGTTTTGATTACTGTAGCCTTATAGTAAAGCTTGAAGTCTGGAAGTGTGATACCTCCTGCTTTGTTTTTGTTTTTTGTTTTTGTTTTTTTGCTAAGAATTGTTTTGGCTATTCGTGGGTTTTTTTGTTTGTTTTGTTTGTTTGTTTTTGAGTTGGAATCTCACTCTGTCACCCAGACTGGAGTGCAGTGGCTGCTCCCAGCCACTGCAGCCTCAACCTGCTGGACTCCGGCAATCCTTCTGCCTCAGCCTTCCAGTAGTTGGAAATACAGGTATGCGCTACCACGCCTGGCTAATTTTTTTATTTATTGTAGAGATGAGGTCTTGCCAAGTTGCCCAGGCAGGTCTCAAACCCGCAGGCTCAGGCAATTCACTGACCTCAGCCTCCCAAAGCACGGGATTACAGGCTGAGCCAGTGAGCCCGGCTTATTTGTGGTTGTTTATGCTTCCATATGAATTTCTGTATTGGCATTTCCAGGTCTGAGAAGAATGATGTTGGTAATTTAATGGATATTGCATTGAATCTGTAGATTGCCTTTGGTAGGATGAACATCTTAACAACATTGATTCTTCCTATCCATGAGCATGGAATATTTTTCCATTTGTTTGTTTCTTCTTGAATTTCTTTGAGCAGTGTTTTGTAGTTCTCATTGTAAGGTCTTTCACTTCTCTGGTTAGAAAGAGCCGAGGTATTTCATTTTTTGTGTGGCTAATGTGAATGCGATTGTGCTTTTTATGTGGGTCTCTTCCTGTTTGTTGCTGGTGTATAGGAATGCAGCCATCTTTTGCACATTTATTTTGTACCACAAGATTTTGCCAGTCCTTTATCAGTGCAAGCAGGTTTTTGAAAAATTCTCTTGGATTTTTGAGGTATAGGATCATATCAACAGCAAAAAGGGATAACTTAACATCCTCTTTTCCTATTTGGATACCCCTGATTTCCTTCTCTTGTCTAATTGTTCTAGCTAGGACTTCCCATACAATGTTGAACAAGAGAGGTGAGAGTGGGCAGATTTGTCTTGTTCCAGTTTCCAGGAGAAGTGTTTCCAGTTTCTGTCCATTTAGCAATATGCTAGCAGTGGATTTATCATAGATGGCACTTATTATTTTGAGGTATGTTCCTTCTATACCTAGATGATTGAAGGTTTTTATCAAGAAGGGATGCTGGATTTTATCAAAAACTTTTTTCTGCAATTAATGATATAATCATGTGGTTTCTGTTTTTACATCTGTTAATGTATCTAATTACATTTATGTTCTTGTGGATGTTGAAGCAGCCCTGCATCCTGGGGATGAAGCCTATCTCAAACTATAAGAATCTTAGAAAATGCAGGAGACACCCTTATGAAAATTGGAACTGGCAAACAATTCCTGATCAAAACCCCAAGTACCCATATCATAAAATATATGATAGACAAGTGGGACCTCATCAAACTGACAAGCTTCTTCAAAGAAAAATAAACTATCAAGAGAGTGGGGATACAGCCCATAGAATGGGAAAACCTATTTGCCAACTATATATCTGACAAAAGCCTAACACCTAGGATCTACAAGAAACTCGAATGTGCCAATGAGAAAAACAAACAAACAGCCCCATGAAAAGTGTGCAAAAGACATGAATAGGAGCTTCTCAAAAGAAGATATATGGGCAACCAACCACATATGATAAATTGTTCAGCCTCACTAATCACCAGAGAAAGGCAAATCAAAGCCACATTGAGATACTACCTAATCCCAGTAAGAATGGCCTTCATTAATAAAACAAACAACAACAGATGCTGGCAAGGATACAGAGAAAGAACGCTTCTATGCTGCTGGTGGGAATGCAAACTAGTGCAAACTCTTTGGAAGACAGTGTGGCAATTTCTGAAAGAACTAGAGACTGACTTTTCATATGACCCAGTAAGCTCCCTATTGGGAATATACCTGGAGGAACTCAAGTCATTCTACCAAAAAGATACATGCATGTTTGTTGCAGCTCTATTCACAATAGCAAAATATGGAACCATCCGTGCTGCCCATGAAAGCTGATTATGCAACCATAAAGAAGGACAAACATATGGACTTCACAGCAACTTGGATTTAGAGCCTATCATAACTCAGTGATCTATCACAGAAACAAATAACAGAGTGCCATATGTTCTCACTCATAAGTGGACCTTGAACAATTATCATAATACTATAACAAAGGGATCAGCAGTAGCGGGAAACTGCGAAGGGATGGGGCACACCTCATCAACAAAGGTACTTACATAATGAACATTTGTATACCTAAGCGTGTATTGTATACCACATCTTTAAAATAAAATTTAAAAATTAAAAAAATTGAAAAGTGGGCAAAGAAGAACAGACACTTCTCAAAGAGTGACATACAAGTAGCTAACAAGTACATTTTAAACAATCTTAACCCCCACTAATCATCAGAAAAATGAAAATCCAAACTACAATGAGATACCACCAAATTCTGTTGTAGATGGCTATCATTTAGTAAGTAAAAAAACCACAGGTGCTAGCACAGCTGCAGAGGGGAAAAAATGCTTCTACACTGTAGGTACGAATGTAAACTAGTTAAATTTCTAAGAAAAGAAATTTGGCAATTTCTCAAAGAACCAGGTGCAGCTGTGGAAAAAAATGTATGCTTCCACACTATTTGTAGGAATGTATGCTAGTTCAACCTCCATGAAAAGGAGTGTTGGGATTTCTCAAAGAAATTCAAACCGAGATTCTATATGATCCAACAATCTCCCTCCCGGGAGTAGACCCAGAAGTACATAAGTCACTCTGCCAAAAAACACCTATATGTTCATGTTTGTTGCAGCACTATTCACAATAGCAATAACATGGAATCAGCACAGATTCCTGCTGAATGTGAACTAAATAAAGAAAATGTGGTACATATACACAATGGAATATTATGCAGAAATAAAGGATAACAAAATTCTGTTCTTCACAGCAACTTTCATGTAGCTGGAGACCATCATATTAAGGGAACTATCATAAAATTAAATAACTGACTACCATATATTCTTACTCATAAGCAGACCCTGAACACTGGTCACATTAGCACATGGCTGGAATTGGCAAATGCTGGTCACTGCTACCGGAGGAAATAAGGGAGGAAGGAGAGGGGCACGTGACAGTACACTGGGTGCCTGGTCTACTATCAGGGAGAGAGAGAGTCAGCTAGAAGCCCAATGTCACCTGTATGCAAGCTACTTATGTAGCAAATCCCCACTTGTACCCCATAATTCTAAAATAATGTTTTAAAAAATAAGGTGAACTATCTTAGAGCAGAAATGGGGTTCTCATTCATCTGTGTATTTTTGAAGTTAGGCCTTCTAATGTCTCAAGTTTTATTTGTTTATTCAAGCCTTCTTTTTAGTATTCCTCTCTTTGGTATATACCTTCACTATGTCCTCAATAAACTTTTTTCTTCCAAAACTAATCCCTTTTCTTAGAAGTACATAAAAACAACCATCAAAGTCATTATATATTGAAGAAACTGACATTGAGTACGTATTAACTATAAACTATACTAAATATTAGCATTGTTTATAAATGCATCTCACATAATGCAGATGTTCTTCAATTATTCATTAGTAAGTGTCATTTTATTCTTCTGTTATTCTAAATAACTCATTTCAGAAGCATTATAACATTAGACAAATACATTTAGGCATTTTAGGGGTTCTTTCTATTCCTACCCTCACTTCTATTATATTGTCCAAAACATTGCCACTAACTACTTTAAATAGCACTTGTACTCTCTGAAAAGATCACTCTATTTCATATATAAAAGGCAGGCAATTACAATTTCTAGAATACTACAGCTACAAAAATCCTCCTTGGCAAGATAACTGCTGCTAATTAAACAATAATAATTTATTTCATTTAAATTAATGTACAAATGCATAAAATAAGATGAAGAAAGTGTTTTATCATAAAAATTATATTGTTAGTCACAAAACTTGAAGTATAATTTCATTCATGTCCAAAAAATATTTTTACAGTCATAAAAACTTCTGGTGGATTATTGTATTATTCTGTATTATACTGTATTATTCTGTATTGTATTATTCTGGTGAATTATTGTAATATCATCTACATCTTTTTTAGTAACATTTATCTACAATTATATTAGACCAAATACAAAATAAAATACAATTGTTATAATGGTAGTAAGATGCTCAGTATTTGAAAGTTGCATGCTGCATTATTTTTATATATTAATTGATTATTGCATCAAACAAACATACATCAAATGGCATTCTGCGCCAGATCCTAAGAATAAAATAATAATGCCTAATATCAAAGTGCTCACATTACCAAGCAAACTATTTGTTTTTAACAAACGTTATTCTGAAAGTCAATGAACTGCAAAGACTAGTCTTTCTAGAGCACAATTAAGAAGTAAAAAATAGGCAAAAGTATTCATATCTTTTGCCAACTTTGTAATGGGGCTGTTTGTTTTTTTCTTTCCAACATATTTGAGTTCCAAGAAGACATATGAGCAGCCAACAGATACATGAAAAAATGTTCAATCTCACTAGTCATCAAAGAGATGCAAATTAAAACTACACTGAGATACCACCTAACTCCAGTCAGAATGGCCACCATCAATAACTCAAAAAACAACAGATGCTGGAGAGGATGTGGCAAAGAAGGAACACTTCTACACTGTTGGTAAGAATGTAAACTAGTACAGTCTCTGCGGAAATCAGTGTGGCAATTCCTAAAAGTTCTAAAAATCAAACTTTCATATGACCCCGCACTCCCCCTACTGGTAATATACCCAAAAGAACTCAAATCTCTATAAAAAAAAAATACTTACATACGTATGTTTATTGCAACACTGTTCACAATAACAAGAACATGGAGCAAACCGTCCTGCCCATCAAAAGAGGATTGGATAAAAAAAAAATGTGGCACATATGCATGATGGAATATTATGCAGCCATAAAGAAGAACAAAATCATGCACTTTGCAGCAACCTGGATGGAATTAGAGTTTATAATACTGAGTGATCTTTCACAGAAACAAAGATCAGAATATCAAATGTTCTAACTCATAAGTGGACCTTGAACAATTATCATAATACTATAAGAAAAGGAATGACGGTAGCAGGAAACTGCAGGGGACAGGGGAAGGAGGGTGGAGAGGTGGGATTGACAGTAGTCTATATCTGCCTGGGGAAAGTGGTACACACTTCATCAACAAGGGTACCCGCACAATTAATATTTGTATACATAACCTTAAGTTGCACCCCAAAATTTTAAAATTAAATTTAAAAAATAGAAAATAGGCAAAAATAAATAGATCATCTGAAGAATTATACTTCTAATACTACACAAATTAATTTATCTAAATTTGCTCTATCTCATGATTATCAGCTAAAAACCTAAAAATTTTTTTTTATTTATTATATTTATTTATGTAGAAATATTACTCTGTTGCCCAGGCTGGAGTGCAGTGGCACAGTCATGGCTACAGCAGCTTTGACTCGCTGGGCTCAGGCAAGCCTTCTGCCTCAATCTTCTAAGTAGCTGAAACTATAGGCACGTGCCACCATGTCCAGCTAACTCTTAATTTATTGTAGAAACAAGGTCATGCCAAGTTTCCAGGCTGGTCTCTAACCCCTAAACACAGGCAATCCTTTCACCTCTGCTTCCCAAAGTGCTGAGATTACAGGTGTGAACAATCATGCCTTGCCTAGAAAATATATATTTTTAATATTCTTTAAAATATAAAATAAAAGATTGAATAGTAATGAGAAATTTCTGCGTTGAGATATAATAGAGAACATAAAGCTAAAGCTACTTTTATTCTTCAGGAATTTTCAGATCTAGAATAAGAAACTGAGAACATAAAGTTAAAGCTACTTTTATTCTTGAGGAATTTTCAGATCTAGAATAAGAAGCTGAAAGATTGAACTAAGTTTTTAGTTGTTTCCTGAAATTAGGCAGAAAAAAAATTCAGAGTGCAGAATTTTCAAAAGATAGGGGCCTGACATATTTCCCTCTGATTTGAATGAAAAGACAAGGGGTTAAACCCTAGGTATAAGGGCAAGTCAGAAGGAAAGTAACTTCCCAAAAATTACTGTCTGAATTTGAGGCCCAGAAAATAACAAGTTTTCAATTTGCTAATTTGCTAGTGTCCCCAGTAACTTAATGAAAACAAGCTAAAATCATCTTTGGAAAAATATATAGTTATCCTAGACTTTAAATTACTTCTGCAAGTGTATTGAATGTCCAGAACACATTGACAAATGTCTAGACACACACAAAAGTAAGAATCTATGAGCTAGAAACAGAAGAAACAACAGACAACAAAAACAAACACATGGGCACTTCAGGTGTTGAAATTATGAAACACAGGCTATAAAATTACTGTGCTTATTTATAAAAGGAGATATCTTTCAAGCTTGAAATGTTAGCAGAAAAATGAAACAACAGTACAGATACATAAAAAATAAAACTAAAACTCTAGTCTTGAAAACTTTTATGAAAAATTAAAAACTGGTTGAATGGGCCTCACAATAAGTTATACACAATTGAATTTAAGTTTAGTGAAGTGGAGAACATGTTAGAAGAAATTATCCTAAATAAATTCTTGTGAGGCATTGTGATAAAAAAATATGAAGAAGATGAGACATAAAAGATATAATGTGATACATTTAATTGGTGTCCCACAAGGAAAGGAGAGAAAAATTGAGCCAGGCAATGCTAGAAGAAATCCTGGCTGAGAAATTTTTGTAAAAAATATCAATCAGTAAATTTAATAAGTCCAATAAATCCCCAGCAGAAAAATAAAAAAGAAATCCACACATCATAAACTACAAAAAACCAAACATAAATATATTTTTAAATCTCTAAAACTTAGAAAAGTTTATGTTTAAAAAAAAGCTGAGAAGACATATAATTACTAAATAGTTTCAATGGAAGCTAAAAAACAAGGGAACATTGCATTTAATGTACTTTTACAAAATAACTGTTAACCTATAATTCTATACTTAACAAAAATATCCTTCAAAAATAAAGACAATTTCAGGCAAAAACTGTGTAATTTTGCCACAAGAAAACCCACAATAAGGGGAAATCTAAAGTGATCATCATTTAGAAGTAACAAATACTCTAAATAAATGATCACGGATGTGAGAAGAAATAAGATTAAAATCAACAAAAGTGGCAAATATGTAGAAAAATTTATTATAATAGTGGATATATAAGAAAAAATATCTTGTGGAGAGATAAGTATGTGTAGAGAGAGGAAACGACAGAGAGCGAGAGAGAGGAGGAAGAAGAGGGAAAAAAAGAGAAGAAGAAGAAAGAGGGATTAAAATACAATACTTAATTAGCATATAAGTCAGAAACAGAGTGTAAAAGAGTTAAGTTGTTATAAGGACCTTATATTGTTCCAGAGAAAGATTATGTATCAATTATTATTCTGTTTATAAACATTGAAGGCACATATTATGAATTTTAAAGCAACTAAATGAAGTGTATATTACTTCCAAAGTAAAAGAAGAGGGAGTGTAATAATAAAATTACATAATACATTAAAAACAAAACATGAAAGAGCAGAAAAGGGGAAGTAGATGACATAAGACATTAAAAGCAGGACATATGATGGTATATCTAAAACCCAAATGTATCATTAATTGCATGAAACATAAATGGAATAAATACTATCATTTAAAGAAAAAAGATTCAAATGGATTTTTTAAAAAACTCAGTCGTGCTGTATACAAGCAACAGATTTAAAACATAAGAATACATAAAGGTTAAAGCAAAATAATAGAAAAAGACCATTAATGCAGTATATAAAAGAAAGCAGAAGTAGCTACAGAAATATCAGTCAAAAATAAAATGAAGGACTAATAAATAATTATCCACAAAGAGATCAATATATAATAATATGACAAACATCTATTTTATCTGGATGAAATAAGTTTTACCTGAGTATGCACTTAATACCATAAAGAAAAACGTGATAAACCTAAAATATAAGAAAACAAATTCACAATTATAATAGAAGATTTGCAATTGACAGAAGAAACAGACAAAATAATTTTTGAGGAATGTAGAATTACTGAAGGAAACACCCTGGATAAATCTCATAAGCGTTGTGTTGTGTAAGGCTACTGGACAGAAAATAACCCATACTATATAATTCCAGGCAAAATTAATTCATGGTAAAAACAAAAAAATTACAAAACCAAGTTTTCTCTGGAGGAAAAAAAAAACCAAAAAACTGCCTACCAAGGAACATGAGGGACTTTTCTGGGAATAATGGAAATATTATTCTTATTCTTCTTCTTATTAAATACTATTATATTGAAATCATAAAAGAAGTAAAGTTTATTTATTTGTCAAAACAGTATGGTTAAGATTTGGGCCTTTCAATTCCCTTTGTCCTCTGCCTGATTTCTGGAAATGGTATGGGTCTCAATGAAGCAGCAGTTGGGAGACAGTGTTGTAGCCCTTAGTCATTTCCTACTTGCAGCCCCAGATCTCTTTTGGAAATCTTCTCTCTCGTTTGAGCCTGAGGATAGATGATAGTAGGGCAAGGGTGTTCCATCACCTCTGAGAGAAAAGGATGTTCCAGATCCTTCACCTCTCTGAGGTCAGAAAAGCTAAAACCCTCAGAGCTGCACTTCAGTGTAGCTATTAAGTATGTGAAATGTGGATGATCTAAACTGAAATGTGCTAGAAAGATAAAATACAGAGTGAGTTTCAAAACTTTACTATCACAGCAAAAAAATTCATTAATGATTCTATATTGATTACATATTATTATTTTAATATATTTGATCAAGTAAATTGCTACAATAAAGAAGAATATAAATTTCAATAATATAACTAACAAACAACTTAATGCAGATATATTTATATTCATGTATTCAAAACTGCAGTACATTTTCTTCTAGAATGTACGAAATATCTGAAAAAAAGTATTTGTAGCACATAGCTAATACTAATACATGCCAAAGACTGAAATAATACAAAATATGCCCTCAGATCCCAATGTAAGTATGTTAAAACAAATAGCAAAATAATTACCAGAAAAGCTCTATGCATGTGAAAATTAAGTTACTTTTTAATACTTAAATAACAAAAGAGACATAATAGAAACAGAAAATCTTTTAAAATAAATTATAATGATAACAATAAATATAAGAACTTGTGGAAAACAGTTAATGCAAAATGTGAAAGAAAGTAAATAGCTTTAAAGTGTTCTATTTGAAAAAAAGAAAATGTGGGCATTGATTAGCCAATAATCCATTAAGTTTCCATTAAGAAAATAAGTTGATATCAAAATAAACACAAATAAAGCAAAAAAGAAAACATGATACACACAGAAATTAATAAAGAAACAAATCTACAGTAGAGAAAACCAACAAAGCTAACATTTAGTTTACTGAAAGGTTAATATTATGCACTACAAATAAATAGGGGAGTCATGAAAAAAATAAGCACAAGTAACCAGCTTCAGTAATGAAAAGGGGACAAAACTACAATTTTTCCAGTCATTATAAACAATTAGAGATTATTATTAACAAATAAGTGACACACCAACTTAAAAATGTGGTTGAAGCTGGACTCGGTGGCTCAGCCTGTAATCCTGTGCATTTAGGAGGCTGAGGTGAGTGGATTGCCTGAGCCCGCGAGTTCGAGACCCGCCTGGGCAGGCAAGACCTCATCTCTACAGTAAAATCAAAAAATTAGCCAGGTGTGGTAGCACGTGCCTGTAATCCCAGCTACTTGGAAGGCTGAGGCAGAAGGATCGCCGGAGCCCAGCAGGTCGAGGCTGCAGTGGCCGGGAGCAGCCACTGCACTCCAGTCTGGGCAACAGAGTGAGACTTCAACTCAAAAAAAAAAAAAGTGGTTGAAATTCACATATTGCTTGAAACAATGAAGTTTCCAAAATGTCACAGAAAGGAAAAGAAAAACTGAGTTATTCTATAACTAATACAAAATTGAATTTAATAGCAAAATGTACACATTTAGGCAATTCTCAACCAGTTGACTTCGTTGATGAGTTTTGCCAAATATGCAAAGTGGAGTTGACTTTACTCTTACAGAGGCTTTTCCAAAGAACAGAGAAATAATTGTTTAAAAATTAATCTTGTGAGGCTAGAATATCTTTAGTATCAAAACCTCACAAAGAGGACAGAGACATTAGAAAAATGTCAAAATAGGAAGTTCCACAAAAACACCAATTTAGCAATTATATGTGGATCAAAATAGCTTTATAAGATTTCCAAACTTCAGATAATATCTTGCTGTACCCCAGGTAAGTATAAAGCTGAGAATAGTTACATTGAAATGGATAAGAAGAGATATTAAAATGTATGCACATCAGTCCCTTCTCAAGCCAGCACAGCTCAGTGCCAGGAAAAAAAGTCACAGTTAATTATTTATTCTTAGGTTAAGGAAGGGTGGGGGAGTAGAAAATCTGTCCAATGTTCTGGCTTTTAGATGGGCTGCCCCCAAAAATGGATTCTCATTTCACTCAGAGTACTAATGAACCTATATAGTTTGGAAACCTGGAGTCCACTGAAAACAGAAAGAGCAGGAGAAGCTTATTGAGGCCAACATGGCTTGGCAAAATTGGGAGAAAATGCAAAACTGTAGTTCCTTCCATGAAAAAGAGGGAAAAGAGTGGAATGTGATTTCAGTGTTCTATGTTTTTGAAAGGTTGCCTGAGGGACTAGCATCTATTTAACCTGACTTGAGGCTCTGATGAAAACTTTAAATGCTTTGAATGTCTGTTGGATGATGAGAACAAAAGAAATTGGTATGCAGTCCTGCTGTAGAACCAGAAAACTTGGAGTGCCAGAAAAGGAAAAAAAATTACCAGCTTCAAAGTCAAACTAATTAAAAAATTGCATGCAAAATCTCAGGTAAGTCACATTCCTTAAAAAATGGTTTCACATGCCACCAGAATTTCTAGGTGGGCTAATTGGTGAGGTTCGCTCCTGGGATAAAGACAGTGTATAAACACAAAGTTATAAGAAACAAAAAGAAACAAGGAAACATGCTTTAAAATATAGAACACAATAAATCTGCAGAAATCCATCTTAAATAAATGAAGATATGACATACCTGACAAATAATTCAAAATAATCACTGTCACGATTCTCTATGAAATAAAAAAACAAAAGAAAAATATCAACAGAGATAGAGAATATAAAAAATACAAAACAAAATTTGAAGATAAAGAATATAAGTGAGCAATTCACAGGAGAAGCCCAACAACAAACGTGATTAAACAAAGAAAAAAATAGCATAATAAAAATTTTATTTGATATTTAAGGTTATTCAGTAACAGGAACAGAAAAGAAATAGACTAAAATATAGGGAGGAAAGTATAAGACATTTACAGATCACCATCAGTAGGACAAAATTAGGCATTATGAAAGTTTCTCATGGAGAAGAGAGAGATAAAAAGAAAAAAATTATTTTTAAGAAATAATGGTCCCAAACTCCCCAAATCTAGGAAATAAATGGACATTCAGATTCAAGAAGATAAACAAACTCTAACTACAGTGAATCCAAAGATATGCACAAGACAATCAAATTGTCAAAAGTCAAAAAGGGATAGCTTTTATATCAGCAAGAGAAAAGTATCTTGTCACATCCAAGAAAACTATAATAAGGTTATTAGTGGATTTTTCACAAAAACAAAACAAATCAAACAAACAAAAAAAAACTTTCTAGACAGAAGGAAGTAAGATAATGTCTTCAAAGGTCACACGAACAAATAAAACTGCCTACCAAAAATACTATGTTGGGCAAATTATTCTTCAAAAATAAAGAAGAAATAAAAACTTATCCAGATAAAAACTGAAGGAGTTTATCAACATTAGACTTGCCTTAGAAGAAAAGTCAAGGGAGGAAATGAAGTTGAAATTAAAGCTTTCTAGACAGCAGTACAAAAACACAAATGAAAGTATAAAACCGGTAAATGTTAAGATAGGAAAAAATGGAGAATACTGCAATACTATAATGATGATGCATGAAGCTATTTTTATTCTGCTATAAAAGATAAAAAACGCCGGGCTCGGTGGCTCAGCCTGTAATACCACTCCTTTGGGAGGCTGAGGTGAGTGGATTGCCTGAGCCCGCGGGTTCGAGACCCACCTGGGCAGAGGGACCTCATCTCTACAATAAATCAAAAAATCAGCCGGGTGTGGTAGTGCATACCTGTAATTCCGGCTACTCAGAAGGCTGAGGCAGAAGGATCGCTGGAGCCCAGCAGGTTGAGATGACAGAGTGAGACTCCAACTCAAAAAAAATAAAAAAAAAACATAAAATACTATTACAATTACTATAAAAATATAAATTTCAATAAAATAAAAATTGTTCTAAAAGAATGTTGGTAAAAACAATATAAAAATTTCACTTTTAACATCAATAGCATAAAGTGTGGAGGAGAAATCAAACTATAGAATATTTGCATGTAATTCAAGTCAAGTTGTTAACTGCTTAAAATAGGTTGCTATAACTATGGGAATTTTTATGAATGTACCATTGTATCTACAAGGAATATTTTAATATAGCATACACAATAATAAATGAAAAAGCAGTCAAAGCATGTAATTACCAAAACAATAAACACTACATGAAGGAAGACAAGAAAGAATGAAAAAAAAAAACCTAAAACACAGACAGAAAACAATTAATTAAAAAGACAATAACATGTCCTGCCATTTCAGTACAACAATTACTTTAGCAAAAATGGATTAAAATTCACAATTAAAAGACAGAGTGACTGAGCTTTTTTAAAAAAATTCAAACTACAGACTGAATATCTAATCCAAAAATTTAAAACTTAAGATGTTCCAAAATTCAAAACTTTTTTCATGACAATATGATACAGAAAGTTTATGCTGAAAGGAGATGCTCAATAGAGCCTTTCAGATTTGGGATTTTCAAACTAGGAATACTCAACTGGTAAGAATAATAAAATGTTACAATATCAAAAAAATCCCAAATCCAAAACACTTCACAAGCATTTTGAATAAATGATACTCAACCTCTATAAACTGTTTATAAGATATTTACATTAGCGTTAAGAACACAAATAAGAGCTGGGATCGATGGCTCAGCCTGTAATCCCGCGCCTTGGTAGACTAAGGTGAGTGGATTGCCTGAGCCCGCAGGTTCAAGACCTGCCTGGGCAACTTGGTGAGACC
>NW_007250959.1:467416-507971 GCF_000164805.1 Carlito syrichta | reverse complement strand
AAAAAAAAAAAAAAAAGGTAACACAAATAGGGCCAGGCAATGTTGCTCATGACTGTAATACTAGCACTTTTGGAGGCCAAGGCAGGAGGATTGCTTGTGTTCAGGAGTTTGAGACAAGCCTAGGAAACATAGAAAGACTCCATCTCTAATTTTTTTTTAAGATGTGGGGTACAATTCAAGGTTAAGTATACAAATGTTCATTATACAGCTAACTTTGTTGATGAGGTGTGTCTCTTCCACCCTCGCAGTTTCCCACTACTGCCAATCACTTTCTTATAGTATTGTGGTAATTGTTCAAGGTCCGTGTATGAGTGAGAACATATGGTACTCTGTTCTTTGTTTCTGTAATAGATCACTGAGTATGAGAGACTCTAAATCTACCCAAGTTGCTTCAAAGTACATATATTGTCCTTCTTTATAGCTGCATAATATTCCATTGTGTGAATGTACCACGTTTTTTTAACCCAGTCCAGCTTGGATGGGCAGCATGGCTGGTTCCATGTTTTTGCTATTGTGAATAGAGCTGCAACAAACATGCGTGTGCAGATACCTTTTTCATAGAATGATCTGAGTTCCTCCGGGTATGTTCACAAAAGGGAAATTGCTGGGTCATATGGATGGTCAATTTCTAGTTCTTTCAGAAATCAGCACACTGTCTTCCAAAGAGGTTGCACTAGTTTGCATTCTCGCCAACAGTGTAGAAGCATTCCTCTTTCTCCACATCCTAACCAGCATTTGTTATTGTTTGTTTTATTAATGATGGCCATTATTACTGGGGTTCGGTGGTATAACAATGAGGTTTTGATTTGTATTTCTCTGAAACTGAGCGAGGTTTAGCACTTTTTGATGTGTCTGTTGGTTGCCCACATATCTTCTTTTGAGAAGTGTCTATTCATGTCTTTTGCCCACTTTTTAGTGGGGCTGGTTGTTTGCATTTTTTTTTTCTTTTTGGAGTGTTTGTGTTCCTTGTATATCCTAGATGTTAGGCCTTTGTCAGGTATACAGTTGACAATTTTTTTTTCCATTCTGTGGGCTGTCGCCCTGCTCTCTTGATGGTTTCTTTTGCTTTGCAGAAGCTCGTTAGTTTGATGAGATCCCACTTGTCTATCTTACTTATTAACGTATTGGCCTTTAGGGTTCTGAATAGGAATTGGTTGACAGTTCCAATTTCCATAAGGGTGTCTCCTGCATTTTCGAACATTCTTATACTTTGAGGTTTTACGCTTAGGTCTTTTATCCATTTAGAGTTAATTTTTGTGTGTGGTGATAGGTAGGGGTCCTGTTTCAATCTTCTGCATGTGATCAGTCAGTTTTCCAAAACAGCACCATTTACTGAATAGGTTCTCCTCTCCCCAGTGGTTGTTGTTGGAGTTTTTGTCAAAGATGAGTTGGTTGAGAAATTGAGACTTTGCTTCCAGAATCTCTTTCCAGTTCCATTGTTTGATATGCCTTTTCTTGTACCAATACTAGGCTGTTTTGATAACTGTAGCCTTATAGCAAAGTTTGAAGTCTGGAAGTGTGATATCTCCTGCTGTGTTTCTTTTGCTAAGGATTGTTTTATCTATTCATCTCCAGAGTATGACAGAGATTGGGAAATGGATGGAAAGAATGAATAAGACTCAAGAAAGACAAGATCTAATTTTTTAAAAATTAATGAGGTGCGGTGGTATTTGCCTGTAGTCCCAGCTACTCAGGCGGTTGAGGCAGAAGGATTACATGAAGCTAGGAGATTGGGACTTTGGTGAGCTGCAATTATATCACTGCACTCTAGCCTGGGTTACAGTTAGACTTTAACTTTAAAATTTTTAACAATAGGCTGAAAATGAAAAAAAAATATTTCTTGCAAATGCTAATAAAGAGAAAGAATGTTGGCTATAATTATATCCGACAAAATAGACTTTAAGTCAAAATTGTTCAAAAAAAGACAAAGACATTGTTTGATGAAGGTGCCAATTCATCAGGAAGATATATTTATTATAAATATATAGGCACTAGATATTTGGGCATGCAAATGTATGAAGCAAGTGTTGACAGAACTGAAGAGAGAACTCAACAGCAACACAGTAACACAATACTAGTAGGGGATTACAATAACTCATTTTTATAATGGATAGAACATTTAGACAGTAAACCAATAAGGAAAAAAAGGATGTAAACAACACTATAAATAAAATGGGTCTGAGAGATATATACAGAACTTTCTACCACACAGCAGCGTAATAAACATTATTTTCAAGTATACAAAAAATGTTCTCCAAGACAGATCAAATTTCATGCTTCAAAATGACTCTTAACAAATTTAATAAGATTGAGATCATATCAAGTATATTTTCCAGTCATGGCAGATTGAAACATGGAAATCTAGAACAAAGAAACAAGGAAATCTAGAAAATGTACAAATATGTAGAAATTGCACTATGTACTTATTAACAGCCAATGCATTAAAGAAGATGTTTTAAAAATAGAAAATATCTTAAAACAAAAATAAAAACAACATATCTTAAAACAAAAATGCAAACAACAACGATGTAACAATAGCAGTACTAAGAAAGAAGTTTATATTGATAAATACCAACATTAAGAAGAAGGAAAATCACATGTAAACAATCTAACTTTATGCCTACAGAAACTAGAAAAAGAACAAAAAAAGCTCAAAGTTAGCAAAAGAAAAACAAAATATAGATCACAGCAGAAATAAATAATTAAAAATATGTTTAAAAACGAAATTAAAGATTGGTTTTCTGAAAAGTAATAAAATTGACAAACCTTTAGTTAGAGTTAATTAAGCAAACTAAGCGAAAATGTGAACATTAATAACATTAGCACAAGGGAGTGATTGCTATTCGTTGGACACTGCCAGCGGAGAAGATGGCACATAACAACACAAAGAGTACCTGTTCTAAACCATAGAAAGTGTGAGCTAGTTGGAGGTCTAAACTTCACTTGCTAACAGCCTACTTGTGTCCTGGCTTCTTCCCCACATCTCTAAAGAAAAGAAAAGAAAACTAAGAGAAAATGCTATTAAATAAAATCAGAAACAAAAGAGAAGACATTATAACTGATGCCATAGAAATAAAAAGTGTTGTAAGAGACTACTAAGATCAATCATCTACAAACATAATGAATAGACTAGAAGAAATAGATCAGCTCCTACAAACGTACAACCTATCAAAACTGTATCATGAATAGAAAATTTAAATAGACCTATGAATAACTAGGATCTTGAATCAGTAACCAAAATCTCACAACAAAGAAAAGCCCCAGATGAGAAGATTTTACTACCATTTAAAGAAGTATACCAATTCTTCTCAAACTATTTGTAAAAACTGAAGAACAGGGAACATTTCAGAACTTATTTTACAAGGCTACTCACAAAAAGACTCTACAAATAGATGAAAAAAAGAAAATCGATATCCCTGATGAATACAGATGCAAACATTCTCAACAAAATACTAGTACATTAAGTGCAAGAGCATTAAGGACCATTCACCATGATCAAATTGTAATTATCCCTGATGAGCCAAGAAAGTTTGATTCAACATAGAAAAATCAATTAAAGTCACAAATCACATTAGAAAACAAGAGAAAAGAATTGTATGACTATCTCAATAGAGAAGAAAAAGCAATTGACAAAATTTAACAGTTAAAAAAACAGCAACTGGAAATTTTACAAATTACCTCTACATAATAGAATTTATATGTAAAATGCCTACAATTAGCATCATACTCAATGGTGATAAGGGAAAATCTTTTCTTCAGAAATTAGGAACAGAAAGAAGGATGCTTACTCTTGTCACATCTATTCAATCGAGTAATCGAAGTCTTTCTCTGAGCAATTAATCAAGACAAGAAATAAAAGGTATGCTAATCAGAAAAAAATAGAGTAAAAATTATTTGTTTTCAGATTATATAATCTTATATGTAGAAAACCTTTAAGATACAACAACAAAAAGTGTCAGAACTAATAAACAATTCAGCAAAGTTGCAAGATATAAACTCAGCTTACAAAAATCAGTTGTATTTCTTTACATTACTACAACAAACAATCCAGAAAGTAAATTAAGAAAACAATCCCATTTACAATAGCATCAAAAGATACTTTAGAATAAATTTAGGGAGATAAAAGACTTGTACACTACAAACCATTGTGGAAAGAAATTGAAGAAGATAATTTAATGGAGAGACGTCTTGTGCTCATGGATTGAAGACTTAATATTGTTTAATTGTCCATGTTTTCCAAAGGAATTTACAGAGTCAATTCAATCCCTATCAAAATTACAATGGAATATTTTACTGAAATAGAAAAAAAATTCTAAAATTTTTATGAAGCGTAGAATAGTCAAAACAATCTTGAGAAAAAAATAAAACAAAAATGGGGGACCCACACTTCCTGATTTTAAAAGATATTGTAAAAGTAATCAAGCCTATATAGTATTGGCACAAAGACAGACATATAAACCTATAAAGTATTGCAGAGAACTCAAAAATATACTTACTCACTAAATGGGCAAATAATGTTTGATGAGAATGTCACGACTACATATTGGAGAAATAATAGTGTCTTCAACAAATGGTGTTTAGAAAATGGGATATTCAAATGCAGAATATTGAAACTGAACTCTTACATGATACACTAAAATTAACTCAGAATAAATCAATGACTTAAAATCTTAAACCATAAAACTCCTAAAATACAAATAGAAAAAAAATGATATTTATCTTGGCAATGAATGATTAGAGATACTAAAATCACAGGCAACAAAAGCAAAATTACACATGTGGGGCTGCCTCAAGCTAAACTTATATACAGTGAAGGAAACAATTATCAGAGTGAAAAATCAACCTGTAAAATGGAAGAAAATATTTGCAAATCATACATCTGATTAGAAGTTAATTTCTGAAATATGTGAGAAACTCCAATAATTCAATAGCAAAATTAATAATAATAATAAGCCAAATTAAAATGTGAAAATTATTTTGAATGGGCAATTGAATCGAAATTTTATTTTTAAAAGGCATTCAAATGACCAACACATATATGGAAAAATGCTCATCAATACAATGCAAATCAAAATGACAATATTTCCTCATCCGTGTTAGCATTACCATTATTTTAAAAATCACACTGAAGGAAAAAATATGTTTTTAAGAATGTCAAAAAATTTGAAAGCTATTGAACCATTGTTGGGAATTTAAAATAGTGCAACCACCATATAAACAGTATAAAAGCTTCTTCAAAAAATAACAAAAACACAACCATCATATATCCAGAGTCCCATTTCTAGGTATTTATCCTAAAAAAATAAAAATCAGACTTAAAGAGATGTTTCTATTCCCACATTCTTTTTTTTTTTTTTTTTTGAGGTGGAGTCTCACTCTGTCACCCAGACTGGAGTGCAGTGACCGCTCCCGGCCACTGCAGCCTTGACCTGCTGGGCTCCGGCGATCCTTCCGCCTCAGTCTTCCAAGTAGCCAGAATTACAGGCACGCGCTACCACGCCCGGCTGATTTTTTTGATTTATTGTAGAGATGAGGTCTCACCAAGTCGCCCAGGCGGGTCTCAGACCCGAGGGCTCAGGGTATCCACTCACCTCAGCCTCCCAAAGAGAGGGATTACAGGCTGAGCCACCGAGCCTGGCTCCCACATTCTTTGCAGCAGTATTCCCAGGAATCAAGAGGTAGAAACAACCTAAATGTTCATCAACAGATGAATAAATTTTAAAAATGGGGTATAAACATACAATGGACTTTTAGTCAATCTTAAAAGGTAAGAAAATAATGCCATATACTTCAACATAGATGAATCTTGAGTATATTACATAAAGTAAAATAAGCCAGTCACAGAAAGGTTAACACTGCATGGTTTTACTTATATAAAGTATCTAAAGTAGTCAAACCTATTACGGTAGAAAGTAGAATGGTGGTGTTCAGGGAATGGAGAAAAGAAATGAAGAGTTGATGTTTAATGGACATAAAGTTTCAGTCAATAAAGATGAAAAATTTCTAGAGATCTGTTGTACAACATTGCAAATAGAGTTAATACTGTACTATACATTTAAAATCCTGTTAAGAGGATAGATCTGATGTTATGTGGTTATTTTTACCACAACAAAAACAAGCAAACACAAAGGGGGGAAAAAAAACACCAGCCAATTATACCTATAGAAGTATATGTGCACGTCCTAAACAAAAATTTTTGGTCTTAACATGGCAGCACAGAAGCAAACAGGCTTCATTTTTTCTCACAGAAAGCAAAATATACAACAACAAATTTTTCACTAGCAACAACCCAGAGCTCAAATATGAGAATGTGACTTCAGGTTCACAGACAAGTAAGAAAAAAAAACCTTGAAGCAGATGATAGGAGAATCTACCTTCTACATCTGCAAAGCCTCTCTCTGTCTGGTAACAAGTGCACAAAATATCTTTCCTCAACTCACAGTTTGAACACTGGGAAAAGTGAGATTGAGGTGGTTAACTAGCTTTCCCACTATCCTGTTTTCCCTGGCAGTAGACCTGTCTTTGCCTTAAACCACAGGAAGCATGATGACTGCATGAAGGAAGAAATATTCCTGAGGACTGCCAGAGACAAAGGGGAAAGGTGGGACTACCATCCACAGTCCTAGAAACTCTTCTCTGTAACATAGACAAAAAAGACACAATCAGAATGGTTATTAAGCAGCATCACTCTGCAGAAGGTATGTTTCTTTTTTTTTTTTTTTTTTTTTAAGTTGGAGTCTCACTCTGTCGCCCAGACTGGAGTGCAGTGGCCGCTCCCGGCCACCACAACCTCGACCTGCTGGGCTCTGGCGATCCTTCCGCCTCAGCCTTCCAAGTAGCCGGAATTACAGGCGCGTGCTACCACGCCCAGCTAATTTTTTGATTTATTGTAGAGATGAGGTCTCGCTGCCCAGGCGGGTCTCGAACCCGCGGGCTCAGGCAATCCACTCACCTCAGCCTCCCAAAGGCGCGGGATTACAGGCTGAGCCACCGAGCCCGGCTAGAAGGTATGTTTCTACTAAGCCATGAGTCACTAGCCAGCCTTCTCGAATTGCTGAGATAATCCCTTTCTGATCTCTCCCATTCGGAATAGGAAGTGCTCCTGTTATTTACTAGAACCGAGGTGAAACTGGGTTTAAGTCATCACCTAGAGCCAAAAAGGAGGAAGTAACCACTGCTAAATGTCTACTAGCTAATATATCAAAAAAAAAAAAAAATAGCTGAGCAGAGAAAACTGGTATAAATAATGATTACTTCAGTGTAAAGACATAGACTTTAGCCCCACAAGAAACAACATCAAGCAGAAAACCATGACCTCCCCAAAAGGACAAGGCAGAAACCCAATGACTGACCCTAGTGATTTGTGAACTGACCATAGTGATTTGTGAACTGTCTGACTAAGAATTCAAAATAGCAGTTTCAAGGGAACTTGGTGGTTTTCAAGATAACACAAAAAAGCAATCCATAAAACTATAAAAAAATTAACAAAGAGATTGAAAACAGAATAAATAAAAACAGTAATCTTGGAACTCAAAAATATATTTGCTGAACTGAAAAACAAATTAAAGTCTCTCAACAGCAGAATAGACCAAGTGGAAGGAAAAAAAAGACCATCTATTTGAAAATACAGTTAGAGGAAAAAAAAGAAAATAAAATGAAAAGGGATGAAGATTGCCTACAAGATACTGAAATGACCTCAAATGACCAAATGTAAGAATTACTGGTATTCAAAAAGAAACTGAGCAAGGGTATGGACTAGAATGCTTATTAAAAGAAATAATTACAGAAAACTTTCCAATATTTAAGAAAGATGTAAATATTCAGGTACAAGAAGGTCCAAGAACCCCAAACAGATTCAACCCCAGACAACCTCAGCATATAATAATCATACTCTCAAAAGTCAAGGACCAAAAGGGGATATTAAAAATAGCAAGAGAAAACAAGCAAATAACATATAAAGGAATTCCAATTTGTCTGGCAACAATTTCTCAGAAATTATACATGCCAGAAGGAAGTTCAATAACATTTTATATTCAAAGTGCATAAAGGAAATAAAAACTATTATCTAAGGTTACTGTACCCACCAAATTTTTCCTCAAACCTGAAGAAGAAATAAAATCTTTCACAGTAAGACAAATCACAACAGAATTCACAACCACCAGATCTAGCTTACAGGAAGTGCTAAAGGGAATTATTCAATTTGAAAGAAAAAAAATACTCTAACTTGCAAAATAAAAACTGTTTAAAATCCACTGGTAAAATTAACTGTATAGATATTGTAATTGTGGGGTGCAATCCATTTATAACTCTAGTATGACGCTCAAAGGACAAGTCTATCAAAAATAATAAATAATAACAACAACTTAATGAGAAATAGGTAATATGAAATATGTAAATTTAGACTACTAAAGGTTAAAATCTGGGAAATATGGAGTTAAAGTGTAGAATTTTTGTGTTTTTTGCTATTGTTTCTATTCTTGTATTTTTGGTCTAAGAAAAGTTTTTATATCTTTAAATTAACTTGTCATACCCATAAGAGTTTTTTGTAAGTCTCACAGTAATCACAGTTCTAAAAGTTATAATAGATTTCCAAAAAAAATGCTACCAGAAAAATTCACTTAACCAAAAAAAAGACAAGAGTCTCAAAACAACCAGAAAATAGGCAACAAAATGGCAGTATTAAGTTGTTACTCATTAGTAATAACACTAAATGTAAATGTTTTCAATTTTCCAATTAAAAGGCATTGAGTGGCTGAATTAATAAAGAAACAAGTTCCAACTTTATGCTATCTTAAATAAATGTACCTCGCCTATAAGGCCAAATATAAACTGAAGGTGAATGGAGTGGGAAAAATGCAACTGGAAATTAAAAAAAGAAGGAGTAGCTGTGCTCATATCAGATAAACTAAAAATCTCAGGTTGTAGAATGAGATAAAAATGGCAACTATATAATTATAAAAGCATCAATTCATGGAGAGAATATAATAAATATAAATATCTATGAACCCAACACCTACTCCCCCAAATATATTAGAAAAACATTGATATGTCTAAAGAGAGAGAGAGAGGCTGTAAGGCAATAATTGTAGGAGACTTCAGCACCCTAATCTCAGTGAAAAAAGGATCATCCAGACAGAAAATTGACAAAGAATCAGTGGAGTTAGACTACACATGAAATCTAATAAGCCTAAATAACATTTAAATAACTTTTAATCTAACTGCAGCAGAGTACATCTTTTTTTCATTGACACCTGGAACATTCCCCCAAACAGACTATATCTCAGGCCACAAAACGAGTCTGAACAAATTCAAAAGAACAGAAATCATATTAAGTATCTTTTCTGACAGTGGAAAACACAATACACAAAGGAAAATTCAGCAACATGCTTATGAGTGACTAAAGTGCCAAAGAAGAAATTTAAAAGAAAGTTTTAAAATGTCTGGAAACAAATTGAGATAGAAATACAGCATACAAATATCTATGACATATGGCAAAACCCATACTAAGAGGGACATTTTTAGCAATGGGCACCTGTATCAACAGCAACAGCAACAAAAGAACTTCAAACAACCTAATGAAGCACTGCAAGAAAGTAGAAAAGCAAAAACAAAATGAACCTAAAATTACTAGAGTGAAAGAAATAATAAAAATCAGACCTGAAATAAATAAAATTGAGACTAGAACAAATACAGAAGAACAATAAAACAAAAAGTTACTTTATGGAAATATAAATAAAATTAACAAATTATGAGCCAGACTAAGAAAAAATAAAGAAAAACAAATAAAATTACAAGTGAAAAAAAAGACAGTAATTCAGATCTCAGAAATACAAATAAACATTAGAAACTATTATGGACAAATATATGCCAACAAACTGAAAAACTCAGAAGAAATTAATAAGTTTCTGGACACATATAACCTACCAAGATTGAACAATAAAGAGACAGAAAATCTTAACAAACCAACAAGTAATTAGATCAAAGCCATAATTTTTAAAGTTTCCATCAAAGAGAAGTATAGAAGCTGGTGATTTCTCTGTTCAATTCTGCCAAACATTTTAAAAAGAAGCAATGTCAATCTACTCAAACTGTGGAAAAAAAAAAAAAAAGGATGAGTGGAGAGAATATTTTCAGACTCATTCTACAATGCCAACATTACCCTGATACCAAATCCAGTCAAGGACACAACAAAAACAAATATGCAAAACTACAGACCAGTGTCACTGATGAACATAGATGCAAGAATTCACAACAAAATACTAGCAAACAGAATTCAACAAAATACTAATAAGATAACTGACCATGATTAAATAATATCAATTCCAGAGATGCAAGAATGGTTTGACATGTGCAAATCAATGAACATGATACCTCACATTAAAAGAATCAAGAACAAAAGTCAAATGACTGTTTCAATGGATAATATAAAAGCAGCTGATAAAAGTTAACATCTCTTTATGATAAAAACTCTCAGCAAAATTTATATAAAAGGAAAATACCCCCAAATAATAAAAGCCATATATAACAAACCCACAGCTAACATCATATTGAACAGGGAAAAATTGAAGGCCTTTTTTATAAAGGCTGAAACAAGACAAACGTGGCCAATTTCATCAGTTTTAATCAACATGACACTAAAAGTTCTGACTCAATTAAATAGGCAAGATTTTAAAAAAATGAAGGATATCCAAACTGAAAAACAGAATTTAAATAGCCTTGTTCACAGCCAACATAATCATATAGTTATAATAATCTAAAAAGGTCACCAAAACACTAATAGAACTGACATATGAATTCCGTAATGTTAAAGCACATAAGATCAACATATAGAAACCAGTAGCAATCTGAGAAAAATCAAGAAACCATCCTCATTTTATTTATTTTATTTATTTATTTATTTATTTATTTATTTATTTATTTATTTATTTATTTAGAGTTGGAGTCTCACTCTGTCGCCCAGACTGAAGTGCAGTGGCACGCTCTCGGCCACCGCAATCTCTACTGCTGGGCTGCAGTGATCCTACCACCTCAGCCTTCCAAGTAGCTGGAACTACAGGCGCACGCTACCATGCCCGGCTAATTTTTTTTGATTTATTGTAGAGATGAGGTCTCGCCAAGTTGCCCAGGCGGGTCTCGAACCCTCAGGCTCAGGCAATTAACTCACCTTGACCTCCCAAAGTGTGGAATTACAGGCTTAGCCACCGAGCCCGGCCACCATCCTCATTTAAAATAGCTATAAAATATATGAAATAACTATGCATCAATCTAACCAAAGAAGTGAAAAATCTATACAAACTATAAAACTCTGCACTCCAGCCTAAGTAATGGAGTTAGACTCCAACTCAAAAAAACAAAAAGTGAAAAACTCTGGAAAACTATAACACTCTGACCAAATAAATTGAAGAGGACATCAACAAACTAAAAAATATTTGATCCTCAAGGATTGTAAGAATGAATATTGTTAAAATGACGTTACTACCCAAAGCAATTTAAAGATTCAATAAAATCCATATCAAAATATCAATGACATTCTTCACAGACAGAAATAGAAAAAAATTCTAAAATTTATATAAAATCACAAAAGACCCCAAATAGTCAAAGCAATCCTGAGCAAAAGGTGCAAAGCTGGAGGCATCCACTACCTGGCTTCAAAATTACTAAAAAACAAAAACAAAAACAGTATGGTGTGGGCATGAAAACAAACACAGAGACCAATGGACAGAATAGAGAACCCAGATATAACCCCATGCATTTATAGCCAAGTCATCTTCAAGAAAGGTGCCAAGAATTGTATAATGAGAAAAGGACAGTCTTTTCAAGTAATGCTGCTGAGAAAACTGGAAAACTATATGCAGAAGAATTAAACTAGACCCCCATCTCACCATACACAAAAAAATCAAATCAAAATCAATTAAAGATTTAAAAACAAGACCTGAAACTATGAAACTACCGAAAAAAAATTGGAGAAATGCTCCAGGTCATTTGCTTGGGCAAAGATTTTTGTATAAGACCTCAAAAGCCCAGGCAAACAAAACAAACATAAACAAATAAATTTACATCAAGATTAAAATCTTCTGCACAGCAAAGGAAGCAACAAAGTGAAACAATAACCCACAGAATCAGAGAAAATATTTGCAAACTATCCATTTGACAGAGGATTAATAACCAGAATATATAAGGAGCTCAAAAAAAACCCCACAAATAATCCAGTTTTAAAATGGGCAAATCATATGAACACATATTTCTCAAAAGATGACATACAAATGGCCATCAGGTATATGATTCTTATTAATCATCAGAAAAATAAAAATCAAAACTGCAGTGAGACATCTCATTGTACCCTAGTTAAAATGGCTTATATAAAAATGATGGGCAATGACAGAAGCTGACGAAGTGGAGAAAATTTCTGTTAGTAAGAATGTAAGCCACTATGGAGACGAGCATAAGAGCTCCACAAAAAAACAAAAATGGAACTACTGTATAATCTAGCAATTCCACTACTGGGTATATACTCCCTCCCCAAATGAAATAAACATATTGAAAAGATATCTGCATTCTTGTATTTATTGCAACACTATTGATAAACACCAAAATATGGAATCAACTTAAGTATCCACCCTTAGACAAATGGATAAAGACCATGTGGTATATATATGCAATGGAATATCATTCAGCCACAAAATAATGGAATCCAGTTATTTGCAACAACATGGTTATAACTAAAGGTTGTTATGTTGTGTGAAATAATTCAAACACAAGAGACAGATACTGCATGTTCTCACTCATATGTTGGATCTAAAAAATGTGGATCTCATGAAGACAACAAGTAGATAGCTAGTTACCAGAAGCTAGGAAGGGTAGAAGGGAGGAGAAATGAAGGAAAAAATATACAAATGTAGTTATTACCAATGAACTTACACTTAAAATTGTAAGATAATTAATTTTACATGTATATTTTGCCTCTATAAAATATAAAGTTTCAAAATCCTAAAAAAAGACATTTGCAAACTAATTTTCACAATATGTGAAAAGAATTATGTATCACAGCCATTTTGGTTTTATTCAAGAAATGCAATGCTGGTTTAACACTCAGAAACCCACAGTATCAGACTAAACAAGAAAAGATAATGATTATTTGAATACATGGAGACATTTTTTGGTAAAAAAGCAACTTTCCTTTATGACAGCTTTTTGGCAAACAACGAATAAAAAAGAAACTCCTTGATTTTTTAAAAATAGAAAATACAAAAACTACTGCAAAATTATACTTAATGATATGATTAATACTTTCAATTTGAGATAGAAAACAGTGCAAGAACTGATTGTTCTAGAGGTCCTACCCAGTGCAAGTAAGTCAAGAAAATGGTTAATTTTGCAGAAAAAAAATTTGTAATGTGAAATAGATAAACAGCTATTATAAGACTGAAAAGGCAAATTGTGAAATTTGTTATTGAGGTAACAAGAGAGTCACCGTGAGAACAGGTACCTGTCCTATAGATAGACAAAAGGAATTAGAGTTATCAGAACCTAGAAACTTGGAGGAAAAGCCTTGAGAAGCTAGGATGCAATTATCTGTGAGAGGATGCTGCCTGGCTGGTTATGGTACTGAGGAGCTAGGATAGAGCTCTCATGAATCTGGGACTCAAACCTCTGAAGACAGGGTTCTGCTAATACATCTAGTTTGTGCTTATACCTCCATGTAGTCACAATGAGACTGATTCTGGGAGTTGGAGAAATGCTGGACACTGGAACCAACTGCTACTGAAACCAAACGTCACTGCTGGGATGAACAACCATTTCTGGAGTAATGCTGATGGGAACAAGAAACAATGAAAAGTGACAATTCTTAATTCCCTTCTCCAACATTAAAAACTCCATCTAGGGCCCAGTATAATGCAGAACCAGCTTGCAAAGGAGAAAAGTACTATGTATTTCTCCTCAGCACCAGAGACAATAGCTTAATAATTGGCACAAAAGTAAAAGGTAAAATGATTACATTTTATTTCAATTTTTACTATAATAAAAACTCTAATAATTTCAGCATTTATTTCTTGCTTACATTACATGAGGGTTGTGGATTGGTTGCAGTTCTGCTCAGCTCTTCTTGGCTTCACATGCCTTCTTAGTCTTACTTCCAGGTTAAGCACCAGTCTCAACTGAATTATACTTTTGTTCAAACAGGGGACACACTGGTGCAAGGCAGTCTAAGTCAATCTACAAGGTGGCAGTTAAAGTATCTTCAAACCTGGCAAATATCATATTCACTTGTGTTACTGGCCAAATCATGCTCCATTTCCAATTCCCAAGTCATTGATGCAGGAAGTGTAGCCCTTCCACAGGTATCAGTGGACAGAATGAGGGTCACAAACAAGTCACATGACAATGGTCTGGGTTGTGTAATCCTATTGAACAGAAGTAGTGATTAGTTGGAAAAAAATCTAATATTTCACAGATTTGAAAAGAATAGAACAAACATTATTTCAAGGTTGTATTATTGTGCTTCTAGAAAATCAATAAAAATCTATACAAAATATTAAGACTAATAAAAGGCTTTATCAAGATTGATGGGAAGAAAATAAATTGCAAAAATCACTTGTAGATATTTTTAATCTATTGGGTTATAGAAAATGTATTAAATTTTTTAAATAACGTACATTTCTATGCAACAACACATGTTTATAAAATGGTATTTGTAAAAGGGTGCACTATACAAAATAGTTAAATAATGAATAAGATTTCTATTAAAAATATAAAAATTTATTAACGGAAATTTAAAAATATCTAAATAGAGTAAGATGGCACAATTATGGATTGGAAGACACCACATGGTCAAAGCATGTATACATTCAATGAAATCCCAATCAATATCTCAGTGGACTTTTTTTGAAAATTGACAAGATGATGATGATGAGGAGGAGGAGGATGATGATGATGATTATGATTGCTTTAAAATAGTGGATATAAGAAAAATTATTATTAATATTATTATTTGAGTTGGAGTCTCACTCTGTCGCCCAGACTGGAGTGCAGTGGCACGCTCCCAGCCACTGCAGCCTCCACCTGCTGGGCTCCGGCAATCCTTCTGCCTCCGCCTTCTGAGTAGCTGGAACTACAGGCGCGCGCTACCACTCTCAGTTAATTTTTTTTTTTTTAATTGTAGAGATGAGGTCTCGCCAAGTTGCCCAGGCAGGTCTCGAACCCGCGGGCTCAGGCAATCCATTCACCTCAGCCTCCCAAGCGCGGGATTACAGGCTGAGCCACCGAGCCCGGCTAGAAAAATTATTTTTGATGAAAACTTAAAACATCCCTAAAGACAAAACCTTAAAGTTCATTTTCAACAATGTATAATTGGTTAGTTTGTATGTCTTAGTCTGAGAATAATGTCAGTAAATTGTGTTTACAGAATCTAGGTACTGAATATCTTAAAAGACATCTGGTCTAATCCTGCCTTTTTTTTTTTAATGCATCATACGTCTCCAACTATAGCATCTTGACTGGAGAAGGCATTGGTTCTTGTAGATTGACTTTTTATGGTTTTATCTGTGCAATATTTTTACCCCAAAACATTACAGCTGATTAGCAATGTAAAATTATAATTCTGTAATTTCAGCATATTATTGTGTTAGGTAAGAGCTAGCCAATTGGCAGTTGACAAATAATTAAATTTCAACAAGAAATAAAAGGTAAATTCTAGAAATGTAGACCAATAAGCTTTACATTAACGCTCAACAAAATTATCAAATAGATTATTTAAACCCTTTGTAAGAACATAAAGGAATCAAGGAGTATGCATTATGAGCCATTATAGATTCACTAAATGGAATTGAACTAACTCCATTTATTTTTGTGATGGGATTAGTAGATGGAACTAGTACAATGTGGTGCCCTTTTAACAAATTATACAAATTATTCAAAATTTTATGTTAATGATCTGAACTGTACTATCATCTAAAGTCCCTTTCAGTTTTAAAATCCCTTAAGTTTTACCTGGTAGAAATAATGATAAATTTTTGCTGACTGTTAAGAGATTTATAATTTGATATATAAGTTTTTTTTTAGGAGTGCAAACTGATGAATCTTTGTAAACCTGAACAATAACCTCCAGAGGTAAAACTCTGACTCTATCTTTTGCCTTATCTTTTCAGCATTTTTTAATGTAGATGAAATATAGAAAGATATTTAATTTGGACATGACACAATCTTAAGAAGGATAGCTAATGTGTGAGATAACAAAACCAACATATGTATTGTCAATAAACTGAAAATAAAAACAAAAAATATATAGAACATTTTACATATAAGTTTGGGTTTAAATATAAATTACACTGTATACATAGTACTTGAAAAGTCAGCAGAAAGGTATGATTATGTAGATTATGATACACTGTTAAGATGATTTAGTGGTAGGGCTCCGTGGCTCAGCCTGTAATCCCAGCACTTTGGGAGGCCGAGGCGAGAGGATTGCCGGAGCCCACAGGTTTGAGACCCACCCCGGCAACTTGGTGAGATGTCATCTCTACAATAAATTAAAAACTAGCCGGGCGTGGTAGCACACCTGTAGTTCCGGCTACTTGGAAGGCTGAGGCGGAAGGATCGCTGGAGTTCAGCAGATCGAGGCTGCGGTGGCTGCACTCCAGTCTGGGCTACAGAATAAGACTTCAACTCAAAAAAAAAAAAAAAAAAGATGATTTAGTGTGCAACTTATAAAAAAATATTTAGGGAGAGTTTGTAATGACTTAAGAAAATCTTATAAAGTTGAACAAAACAGCACATAATATTGCTCATAAAGCAATATCTCAATTTTATTTATAGATATTTAAGAGCTAAAAAAAATACAAGGAAAGTCACCAAAATGTTAAAAGTGAGTGGTAGGATTGTTATTTTCCATTTCGGTATTGGAACCAGATTAGCAGTCTTGGCAGAGTTAACAAGACCTGTGCCCCAATCCTACTCTTGTCACATTTCCTGTGGAAGGGGTTCTTGAATGATTTCCAGGGCAAAGAAACAGATTACGAGGACTGTGGTTCCAGAGGAGAATCCACAGGCCAAGGTAAAAATGGAAATGTTTGGGAAAGCCCCATGGGGGCTGTTGTATTAAAGAGAAAGACTGTCAACAGTGATGATTAGATTCCAGAAGAAGTGCCAGAATACAAAGCAAGAAAACAGGATTTGGGGGTAAAAAAGAGGGCAATTATGATGACAAGTAAGTGGTGATAAGGGCAGGAGTAATAGTAACTTAAGAGTAGGACAGCAGGTGTCATATTCAAACATAGTTGCTCAAAAACCCTATATAGTGGAGAATATGCAGTGTGGAATTGACATTTAAATACAAACAAATTAAGACAAACTATTTAGTCCTCACTGCTGAATAATCGAAGAAATATTTATTATAATAATTAACACATTGAGCACTTCTATATGTCAGGAACTATGATCAACATTTTTATGTTTTATGTTATTTAATTCTCATAGCAATCCCATGAGGAAGGATCAAATGCTACCCGCATTTTCCTAAAGGGGAGTCAGAATCTCAGAGATGATATGGAATTTAAGGTCACTTAGTAAATGGCAGGACTGAGATACAAACCCAGTTAACTCAATTAACCTCTATGCAATTCGGTAAAGGCTTTTACATTGTAGGTCCAAAGGTTTGTCACAAATAGCATAATAGTTTAATATATATGTTAAAACATTTTCTGGTAACAAAGGAGTTACTTTAAATTTCTTTCTGAAATAAACCAAAACAGATCTATCTTTCAAAAAATTATTTTATATTTATAGTTTTCTTAAACATTCCTGCTTTATGCTGTACCTGAAACCAGTTTCATTGATTGCACACATGTATTACCCAAGGATGAAATCTAGTTCACTTTACAGACTCTGCATAGAATATGTGGCTTTGTCCCATGACCCTGTCTCCCAGTTCAAGGAAACTACAGTCAGTCAATTTGTAGAACATTAAAAGGTACCTTTCAACACTCAATACTATCTATAAATCATTTTACTCCTTCTATGCCCCCCAATTTTTGACAAAGCATTTTACTGTAAACAAATGTGGGGGCCACTCTGTGATTATTCCCACTTGGAAAATATACTGTTTCCTCTCCATGAAGCTAGAACAGACGGTCTAAGAGAAAGGAAATTATTAAGTATTCTACTGAGTTTTTCCCCCCAACAAAAACTAAGATAGAGGTCAATGAATAAGTATGTGCAGACTGGAACTTGAATCCTCTAGGGTGACTGTAGGCTAATTAATAATTAATGCCAGAGTCATGGTGTTTGAAATGCAGATGTGATAACTAGAGGCCTGGCAGAGCTGTTCAGAGGAAGCAGATTTAGATGCTATAGGGAATAGGCACTCCCTTGCCGGCTGGCTCAGAGAGCCAGCCTGGGTGCAAAGCAGGGCCTATGGTTTAGATTATATTCCCCTCAGCTGTTAATTACCTGAACCTACTTTGAAGTTCTTCTCTTTTTATCCACTGCATGAAAAGAGATTGGTTCAGCCAAGGGACTTGGAGAAATGATCAAATACATGGGGTGGAGGGAAGAGGGGTGGGAATAGAACTTCATATATAAGAAGATAACGAAGAAAAACACATAGTAGAACATACAAGAACATACATTATTAGGAAATGTTGAATTGTGTTTCATTGTTTCAAACACATGGTTTCTCTTAGTTATTCTAGTAGAGTTGATTTGAAGTAAATGTGTAAACTTTTTCTGAATAGCTAAAACAAATATTTTTCCTCTGTATTATTATATAGATATTTGACAAGAGACTACCACACGTGATTTTCAATGTCATTTTTAATTTAATACTCATTTATACCTCTTCATAGTTGAAGCCAATTAGTCATAAGGGCAAAATTAGTAGAATCAACTACAAACTGCTACAGTACAACTTGTTGTGCTCAAATCATTCATTCTCAGAACACAAATAGAAAGTGCCATTTTTCAATGGGGGAAGCTATAGGACTTTGGGAAATTGTGGAAATGGACTACAGTTGAAAAAATATAAAATTAAATGATATTAGGTTTGACCGCATTAAAAAGCACCCTGGTTTGTTTGCAGGATGTGTTTCAAGAAGTGCAGTCATTTAACTACCTTACAAGTGAATTATAACATGTCTGGATTGGATTAATACTGAGGAGTTTTTTGTTTCATTTTGTGTGTGTGTGTTTTAAATATTTTAATGTTATATTTAGTCTGGTTACACCAAGTAAAGCTTTTCCATGAGACACATGCTATTCATACATGGAAAGTGTTCTCTCTTTTGGTGCAAGAGCATACAGTCATGAAATAGTTAACTTTCAGATGTATCTCTGTGTTTTTTGACAGGATAATGCTACTGATATTACCATCAAATAAAAATGTGTACTCATATTGAAATTAACACTTGTAGATGCAGTATGTTCTGACTAAGGTGATATCAAATGCACACAAATAAGTGAGTGATGATCATTTGGCATAAACACAATAAATAGACCTCCACGCAGTGATCCTGATTTGGGGATTCTATTTTATTTACTATTCATTCCTATTTAAAAGGACACATCTGTGAGCAGTATACTTAAAATTTTGTCAGGATAGAAAATTATTCATTTGAATCTATTGCTCAAAATGGCAAATTAAAAAAAAATAGGGTTGCATCATTGCACAATTTAAAATTTCCTAAGCAAGAAAATAATCATATAACTTAAGTTTTCTATCAAAAAGCATAACACACTGGAAATTTTTACAATTTGTGTGTAACACAGCTTTCCCAGTTGTGGGATTTATTGTAAGAACACATGTACATGAACACTAAGATTATGCAAAACAACAATGACAAAAACTCAAATTAATCTTTATAAAATTTCAACTGTAATTTACACTGACGTAAGGCAGGAGGGCAAAATCACAGAAAAGAGTTTAGTTTCATGCTGATTTTTATTATCAGTAAGCTATGTCTGCAGTATTAAGCTGCTAGAGTCCAGAGTATTAAGTAAAATGTAGCATTTTCTTCAGGCTTTAAATATAAACTTTGTATGTTCAATTCCCTCTATTAAGAAAAAAGGGGAAAGAGAAGTGCTTGTAAAGTGTAAGCAGCAAGCTAGAGGCAAAATTTTAAAACTCAACAGTTTAGATGAGCACCTAAGATGTTCAAAGCTATAGTCCTTTCCTCCATGGGCATTCATGATTAATGTTGTTTTGTGGGTAACACTTAGTTTTAACACACAAACACAGAACAAAACACATTTCCTACAATAAAAGAGCACTTATCATTCATAGTTGAGGTCCAAACTTTTGAATTATTTTTTTTCAATACCAAATGAAACTACATTTAAAACTGATAATTTGCAGGCTTCATTTGTATATGTTATTATTTTTGTTTTTGTTATATTAGCAATATACTAACAAATAAATTTATTCATATATATTTTTTATTTATATGTTTTAACACTTTAATCACCTGGTCAAACAAATTTAAGAGTAAAAATCTGAAAACATGATCTACAGCTAAGTTTCACTGCAAATAAGATTTAGTTTAGAGAAATATGTAGAGCAGGGATATAAATTGTAAAACAGCACAATGGCGTCACCACAAGCATTAGATTAAACTTTCTACTTTATTTTAACTTTTATGTTTTATATCCCCACTTCCCTCATTTCCGCATGACTGTCTCTTATACTAGCAATTGCTTATTTTGTAAAGACTTATTCAGTTTCTTAAAGCACACTTTAAGAGTTTTAATATGATCCAATGGCATAATCTTGTATTAATCTCAAGGTATTAATATATTTTAAAAGTAATGAAAAAGTTAACTCTGCATAGCAACCAATATTTAAGCATAGAATAATGAGGCCATAATTCATATGCTTTTCATATTAATTTGGAACAACTAAAGCATTCTACTCTATGCCAACTGTATTTTAACTGCACTTTTTCCTATTGATATATGTTTTCCACAGTTCATTTTCAAGTATGTGTACATATTGTAAAACTACTTGTGACTGGATGCTCCTGCGTACCTGCACAACCTTCTGTCTCTCTTTACTGCAATCTAAAATGTGGCTAATCTATCTAGTTTGTTTTGTGTTCTTTTTACCTGCAGCTACAGGAAGAATGAAATGAAGTTCTTAACTCTTTATTAGTAAAAGCATCAGAAAAGTAAATAGATCTTAACAGAAATATTTCTGCCTCCAGTATGAGTGATGTATGTTGCATGAGCTATGCACTGCAAAGCAGAGTAAAAGTAAAGCATTGAAAAAGGATTTTAATGAAATCATAACATTAAAATAGTTTTATATTAAACCCGCTAATTTTCTAGGTGAAGGCTGTGAAGTGAATATGAGGAAACATTAAAAGGGAATTGAATTTGCATTACTTCTGCTACAGGCACATGTTTACATGACCTTTAAAACAGAATTAAAGCTGTATCATCAGCAGCTGTAGGCAATTCACATTACTAAGGCAATCAAATCAGAATGCTATACTAACTATAAAACATAAATTAAACTGATAGAAAATCATCTTAATTCACTAGGTTTACTTGCAATCTACTTATACACTACTAGTAATTTCAAAGCAGTTTGTGGATCCACCAAATGAGAAATACGCTAACATTTCTGAAAACAAAGTGTAAGAATTTTAACTATAAGAATCTTAAGCTAGAAACAATTTAACATGAATTTTTTCAGCAAATCTCCATCAATCATCAGAGTTACTTTATTTTCTGAACAATATTTACTTTCAGCAATCACCCCCAGAAGTAAGCATCATTTTATGTAGACATAATACTTTCTAATATGCTGCACATGACAGAGATAATTTTTATTTCCAAACATGTATTTGGAAGAGTTTATAATGAATGTTTAAAGGCTAGTAAAGTTAACCAAACTTTTTTACTTCAAACTTTTTTGTATTGTTCACCAACATCTCTCATACCTTAAAATAACTACATTATGGTGGCCTTTCATAACATGCACAGGAATCCTTTTTTAAAAAAATATGGTAAGGTGGATTACTGAATAGAGTTTTCAATCCAATTATGTGTGATGAGACTTGCTCTAAAAACATGAAAAGAGAAGAGTGAATATATTTATACTGCAAGTCATCATCTCACTTAAGGTATTTTTTAGAAAGTTTATTTTCTTTCCATTTGTAGTAGTAAAATCTGAGAAAAAAGGTTTATTCTATCTTTTTTCAAAGTGTTGCTATTTGTGTATAAACATTTATCTCCCTCCTTTTAAAAATGCAGATTCCTGGGTGATATTGAAAACATACAGAATACGTTTGAAAAAGCAGTCTTCTATTCTGAGGGGTAAGTGAAAGGGGGGATAATTAAAATGCTTATCTCCATCACTAATGTGGGTGTTTGTATAGGTTAAATATCAGTTATTTACAAAGTTGTCAATTAACTGTTAGAAGACAACCAAGCCTCCATACCTCTAACACTCATCTTCTGCAGAACTGAAATCCATATTCAAAGTTGAGAGTTACTGAAGGCAATTTACACGCAAATAGGTTTGTTCTCCAATATGCAAAGATTCAACCCTGTAAACTCACACACATATACACACACATACAAAGGTGTGTGTGAGACATTTGTTTAGGGGAGGTGGGAAGATACCCTATGTTTACATCAATCACCTGGGAAAATACTGTGTTTAAAGGTTAAGATGAGAGCCAATATGATTGAACTGTAGTTTAACAACAAACAAGAATCCAAATCTTTCTCCAAAAGTAGAAATAGTAAGAAGAGGATAGGTGGGGGAAAATAAAAAGCCTATTTCTATTATTTCAGTGAATTAAAAGAAATACTTGGAATGTCCAAGAGAAATATGAGTGTTGATATTTAGGCTGCCTTAAACATATTTCCTTAGAAGCCTAAGTTTTCTCTCGTATCTGTTGATTGTTAAAAACAGGAAATTTCTTCTTTTTAAGGAGGATTAGGCAGGTTTAAATCCTTCTGCCCTCGATATGATCTAGGTCAAAATCTTAGTGCCCGGACAAAATATTTTAGGGCAACTATCGCCCCAATACACAGGGAAAATAACGGACTTGTGTGCTGCCTTCTTGAGCACATCTCCCAAGAGAGGTATCACTAAGGCAGAGCTTTGGCGACACACAGTCTTTGTTAGTGGAGGGGCTGGATCTTGTCTCTTGAGAAACTACCACTTTGAGTGCCTTACTTTGGTGCATGCCTAGAGAGTTGGACATTTGGCTTGGCAATATTCAAAGGGTAAAAAGGGCTTTGGTCCTAGAAAGGGCTAACGGGTGGAGGGGCAAAGGCTTCTCACGTGGCCAGACCGACAAGGTCCAGGGCTATCTCAAAAGACAAGCAGCTGGCCACTTGGTTCGTTTGGAGAAATACCTAGGCTAGCACAGCCATTTTGGCTTCTGTGCTTCAAGATGTCTACCCCAAACCCTTCACCTCCAGCAGGGGCAAACTGACCTTGCCTACATCTTTTAGTTCCTGCTCTAAATAAAGAAGCAGAGGCTGAAGGGATGAGGGAGCAGTGAAGTCCTGGAGGCTGTCAAAATAAGTTCCTCTCTCCAGCTGCCTATTGTCATAATAGGACTCATTTGGTCCAAAGAATTGCCACCCACCGAGTTATCCTTAGATAAGATCTCTCAGTAACATGCTTCCACCCACCCTCCACCTCATCCTACTCCCTCACCCGACCCCGTTGCCAAACCACTCTACTAGATATGTGCTCAGGAGGCTAAGGTCAAGTCCACGGTTCTGGTACATTCAGAAATTTTAGACAGACAAGCCCGGAGGTGAAGGTACTATTATGGCTCAGATCGTGCCTCTCCTCCCCCCCCCCTCCCGGCGCCGCGCGCGAAGCCGTTTTTGGGGCTTGGGGCAACTCTGATTCTCAGAGCTAGAGGACTTGAGTTCGCGACCACACTACAATGGGAGCAGGCTAGCTGCAAAGTCGCTGCCAAGAAAACAGGGAGCAGGCTCACCAAGGGCAAAGAAATGGTGAGGGGCTAGGTTCTGTTGGCTGTCTGAGCGCTTGTACTTTGAAAAGAGACACCAAAAAAAGTCTCTTGGTTATGAAATGTACAAATTTGCGCGCGCGCGCACACATACACACACACACACACACACACACACACACACACACACACACGATGGCCCGACTGAGGTACCTACGGGCAACTGGAAACCGAATTACCAGATGAAATAGACCTCTTCTAAGAGCAGGGAAGCCAAGTCGATTCTCCAAATCCAAAGTGAGATAAAGTGCAAGAAATGTCCTCCAGAAGAAAAGTTAAAGGGATGTTTTAAGAACACTCAGAAAGCCAACATCCTTCCCTCGAGAAGAACTAACACAACAGCAATCACAACAGAGAAAACATTAACGTTCTTGTTAAAAATATGTTCAGAAAATGTCCTTTCAAACTGGACTGGACTTTCCCTCAAGCGCGCGCCCCTCCCCCCTCACTGCGGGGGGAGGGGCGAAATAGTAACGTGAACCTCGGGCTCTCATCAGATTATTTGCTAAATCTATTTTCCTAGAATGATCCCTATATCGATCTAAAATCAAGCTTCCTGTAGTTCCATAACTGTACAGGAACGTGGAATGCTCACAATTTCAAATAAATACCATTTACTATGGGGTCAGAGACAGAGATGGGGGGGCAGGAGGCAGGGAGCACAAGATCTCAGTTATGAATGAAGCACAAGGATTCTTAAAATTTTTCAAGTTAAAACCTTAATCTGTCCATGAAGAGGGAAGAGAAATGCTATTTGGGGCAGCTTTATTAACTAAGAAAGTGATTTATAAATGTCTAATGTTCAACCAGAAGAGTTATTGATGACTTGAATACTGATTTGCAGAGTTTAAAATAATAGACCATCTCTACAGTAACTAGAATTATTTTTTGTCTTTAAATACCTCCACCACACCATTTCAGACCTTAATAAAATAATCAAAATTTAAAATAAAATCACTATTATATTTTAAATTTGGAAACATTCTGCTGCTTCTTTTGTTGTTGTTGTTGTTGTTGCTGTTGTTTTTTAGTTTTTTTAAGATAGAAAGGTAATTCTAGATGGGGACTACATTTTGTAAAACCATCAGCTGGGTTCCTGGAAGCTAGGATCAGCCTGCAGTGTCAAACAGTGTAGTGATTCCTAAACACCCCGAATTCTGGTGCCAGAAAAATGATAGCCATGCTGAGTACGACAATAGCTCTGTCTCCCTAGAGTTCTTTCCCTGGGACCCTATAAGATCAGGGTTCATTCACTGACAATTGCAATGGCAATGGAAGACGTGACCCCAGAAGAGAAACTGAGACTGGATCAACGTGACCTGGCCAATGCAGCTATGGGAGCGACCATCCTTTCTCTGGGTAGTGAGGATCTCTATTGTCCCCGGCTGTCCTCTAACCATTCCATAGGTCGGCAGCGGGCCCCAGTCACACAATGCCTCAGCACTTCCCCACTGACATTCCATTTTGCTAGCAAATGACTAGTGTTCTCACAGATTGGAGTATTTGTATTACATTTTACATAATGAATATTTTAGTCACCCTGTTTCTGCAGCAGCATTGCCTATGTGCTATCATTCCCTCCCCCTCTTCCTCTTCCATTTGCTCTGAAAAGTCTTTTTCTCACGTTCAAGGAAAGCCAAAAGAGATCTAGAAAAATTAGCCAACTGAGCTTGATTCAGCACTGGCCAATATCTGCTGATGCCGTCTAAATACTTTTTAAAAATTTCCCCAGAATATTAGGAGCCCTTTCCCTTCCCCCATACAGTTTTCAAAAAAGAAAGAAGAAAGAAAGAAGGAGACAATAAGAGGAGCTACAGTGGGCTAGTGCTCTGAAGGACAGCTGTGTCTCACACCAAGAATGTCTCACGAGCTCAATGTACAAATACCAGGAAAAGAGCTTTCTCTGCTGCTTTGAGAAGCTGTTCAATTGTTTCTCTTCCTTTATGAGCTCTCGGTTTTAAAAAGAAAATGTGCACTTGTCCCTACCAAGCCCAGTCTAACTTGCCCTGTTTCCAAAGTGAACTTGTGTTGAAGATGAAGTTTTCATCTCCAGGTCATGCCTATGTGGCACGTCTTACCGTCTGGAGCTTCATGCTATATTACACACAATCAAATCTGGCCTTTTGGACTTCTTTCCCGACTCCCCCACCCCCGCCCCCTGCCGGCTTCAGCCCCTGACCGCTTTCCTACCCCCATCCCCAATTTGTACACATAATGAGAACGCTTCGTAATCTACACTCAAATATGAAATCTGCAAGAACCATAATCCCCATGGCTGGGACGCTTTCCGAGCCAGCCAGGGCAGGGCGCAGGCTGCCCAGCTGCGGCCATGCTCTCGTGCTTCCACAGGAGCGCGACCTGAACCACATTAATCTGCTTAATTTCTTTTGTGAGTCTTCTTGCTTGGAAAGAAAGGGGCGTGGATATCTGCGAAGACGCTCAGGAGCTGGTATCCTTAAATATTGTGAGGAAGAAAAGCCACTGAGAACCCCCAAGTTACAAATAAATGAATGAACGCATAAGTAAATCGAGCCAATCCGACTTTCTTTTAGAAATGAACTGAACTCTTAGAAACAAAGCAAGGGGAATGGATAAGTTGGGGTGGCGAATTGGGGTGTGAATGCAACTCAACAAGGAATGAAGATGGTGCCGGGTCCTTGCCTGGCACAAGAATTGAAACCTGTGATGCCTTGCCGGAGATAGGTGGTGGACTCGCTACAATTACAGTTCGTTCACTTCAAAGCCTGGCTCCTCTCTAAGGCGACTTTTAGCTGCCCTCACCCGGTAGGTTCCGCCAGCTATTGTGATATTATTCAAACCATAGATTTAGAGGGGGTGGGGAGACTCAGATCTGAGGACCGGGTGTGGACTGGGAAGATCAGGATGAGGAAGTGCACCAAAGTGCATATTTAGCCCAGCTCTCCCAGAGAGTATGCTTGCCAGTGGTAACTTAGAGTTTAAGACAAAATGCAGTTTATGAAAAATAAGTTACCAGATCTTTGCAACAGTAGCTTCGCATGGACTTATTTTTCTCCCATGTCCAGACGGGGTCGTCTATTGAATGAGGCTCTTTCATTTTGCATGGGGCAGGGGATTTGTGACCATAGTCCCCCCTTTTATTCCTCTCTCTATGGAAACCCAGATCATGGGGACAAATATGCGAGCCTGAATAAAGAGAAGCCGCAGAAAGGAGCGCTTGAGAGCGGCATCTGTTACACTTGGGAAGTTAGACTGACAGGAGAGGGCGAAGGAAACCTCTCCAGTAGATTAGTTAGAACAGCAAGAATGATTTGACTATATGCAGATATTTTCTTCAAAAAACAAAACATCTTAAGTATGAGAGAAGATTCTATCATAGTTGCTAGAGGATGTGATTGGATCTGAATTCAATAGGCAATATTTATATTCATGGGAACAATTTTTCAAAAATGAGAGAGATGGGGAGAGAGAAAGAGAAAGAGAGAGAGAGAGAGAGAGAGAGAGACGGTTTTTCCTCTTAACAAAAGCCATTCTTACATTAAAGACTGCAAAAGGAGAACGTAAAAAACAAAAACAGAAAAACAAACAACAACAAAAAAAACTGTCCCTGGGTTTAAATGCCTCCTCCTTGCTTCTCTTCCCTACAAGCCTTAAGGCAAATTGTCTGAACCACTTGGTGTGCCTGGCACAATCGGGTACAAGAAGCAAAGGCCATAGGCAAGAAAAGGAAGGTTGATTTTAAGAATTCAGGCATGTCAGAATTGGAAAAAAGATCCAATTCTTCATGCAAAAGTCTTATCAGTTGATAATTACCTTAACGCTCTGAATGGCCTGACTAAGATTAGCAACTCTTTCACCCAAACGCAGCTGCGAGGTGGGGGTGGGGAATCTACCAACAAAAACATGGCAATGATCATGATCGTTTTACCCATACCATTTCTTCAACGCTTTTCCCTCTGATCTCTAAACTGACACCAAACAGGCTGGCAAACGGATCCTTAACAGGCAGACTAACAGCACCTAAAAACTTTTATTTTTGTTTGATTTTGGAAAGTTCTTGTTTTTTCAGAAAGAAGTTGGTGCACAAATGAGATTGCATTCTTGCAAAAAGAATATGCATAATGTTGCCAGTAAAGAAGTGATGCACCTGGTAGAAAAGAGAAAAGAAAGGAGGGGAGCAGTGTGTGTGAGAGAGAGAGAGAGTGAGTGTTTGTGTGTGTGTGTGTAGGGGGTCAATTTCTAAGCTAAAAGCAGATAAGCCCTTACAATAGGACATGGGCAAATGAAGCTACTATTTCAATAAGGGAGCCAGAGTGGGAGGAAGGGGGAAATGACAAATGATCCTCTCTGCCAATAATTATTAAGTGTTTATCTTTTTTGTTTTGTTTTATTTTGTTTGTTTGTTTTTAAGAGCTAAAGAAAGAAATAGTTCTCAACCAGATGCCAGTTTTTCCTGCCTAATAGACACGTTTACATTTACCAATATCAGCTCCTATTGCTCTGTGCTCTCATAAGAAATCACTCATTTCACAGGAAATAGATGCTTTTTTATATATAAAGGAATGGCAGAATAAGCTCACCTTGTTTTTTTTTCTCATTTTCTTGCATTTTCTTCAGATCTGTCTTCTTAGAGAAACTAATGCCTTAATGACTTTCTGGTAGCTGCAAGCCTTCTTTTATTTCTGCTAAATATATGAAAATGTATGCAAATTTAAATCAAGCTTAACCTAGGAGCTCTTGCAATATATTTAATGGAATTTCAAACCAATAAGGGAACTCTGATGCTGTCTTCTTTGAGTGAAAATATAACTACTCAGCTAGGTTACCTCCAAAATTATGAAATAAAAGGTCATTTTTTAACTTCAGAGAACATGTTGGGTATCGGTTGTTGTCTTTTACCAGCTAGAGCAAATCTGAAATCTTTGCATTTCTCCCCTCTCTACTTCCAAGGAAGACCTTTGTGAGGGGCTGTGGAGCACACAGACTTGTCTTTTCCTAACTTATAAAAGCTCAGGAGTACAAGTCTTTCCTCTCTTTTCTTCTAGCCACGTGGTAAAAAAGTCCAGTCTTTCTAAGCTGAAAACAAATTCAAGCCTGATGGAGATGAGGGCATGGGGAGTATACTTGATTCCAAACAGTCAACCATTTCTTTCTCTGAATTTCTTGAGCACACTGAATGATTCACATTTTCTTCAGTTTGTCAGAGAATGAAGAGAGTGTTTAAAAACAATTTCCCAAGGAGACAGTGGGGTTGTGGACAGTTTCTTGTGTACCTATTGGGAGTAGATAGGCTGTCTGGGGTGAACATGCGTAAGGACTGCCTGCTTCAGCAAGGAGAGCCTTTGACAGGAATTGTAGGACCTCTGATTGGAGCTTACATGAGGAAGGCTTCCAATTGACCAGCTGGATTGAGAAGCAAGCTTCAAAATCACTAAATTTTGCCTGCATTACATTAGATGTTACTTTCCCAGAATCCTTTCAGTTCTTCATGCCCTAAAATTAATTTTTAACAAGGAACTGAGAGTCTCTTTTTCAGATGCTTTTAGACCTTGATATCGAGTTTTTTGTATAAAATGCGATACATAAAATAAATTGAAATAACTCTTATTGGAATGATGGACTTCAACTTTATTGATTTACAGTCCTATCAAATATATTATTTTGCTCAAAGTTTGTAGTGACGTTTTGTTTGTTGTCCCCGGTATACGACTAACTCAGACCTCGTTATGAATCTGAGAAAAATTTCTATTCACTGAGCTCACAATGGTATTTAAACTTTTTTTTTTTTTCCTTTCTACATTTAGGTTAATCTAAATAATCTAAAGCCATTCTGAAACTCTAGTTTGCCACCTCACTTCCCCATTTATCCCCTCACTCCCCAACACCGGAAACACATCCCTCTCATCCTTGCCCCTCCACCATAAATTCCCGTTTAGTCCCGGGTGGTGGTGGAGGGGAAGGGGTTAATCACTGGAGCCGCAGCCACTCTGCGCTAGGTAGCCAATGGAGCTGAAAGATTGATTCACTTCCTGCTTGGGTCTCACTGAAACTCTGGAGCTTCACCAGCCTAATTTGGAAAGCGAGTCCGACCTCCTGCGCCACCATTGGCCATACTCACATTGGGCCAGGCCGAGGCGCGCTGCGATTGGTCATGGAGGGTGTCGGTAACCCGCGCTAGCGGCTTTGGCTCCCCCGCACCATAGATGTCAAAGGCTGAAGCTGCTCCGTTTGCCACATTATAACTAGTAGGGTATTCTCACCGACCATGGCCACAGCTGCCTCGAATCCCTACAGCATTCTCAGTTCCAGCTCCCTAGTCCATGCTGACTCTGCGGGCATGCAGCAGGGGAGTCCTTTCCGCAATTCTCAGAAACTTCTCCAAAGTGATTACTTGCAGGGAGTTCCCAGCAATGGGCATCCTCTCGGGCATCACTGGGTGACCAGTCTGAGCGACGGGGGCCCGTGGTCCTCCACACTGGCCACTAGCCCCCTGGACCAACAGGACGTGAAGCCTGGGCGCGAAGATCTGCAGCTGGGTGCGATCATCCATCATCGCTCGCCACACGTAGCCCACCACTCACCGCACACTAACCACCCCAACGCCTGGGGGGCGAGCCCAGCTCCGAACCCGTCCATCACGTCAAGCGGCCAACCCCTCAACGTGTACTCACAGTCGGGCTTCACCGTGAGCGGCATGCTGGAACACGGGGGACTCACCCCACCGCCGGCCGCCGCCTCCTCACAGAGCCTACACCCGGTGCTCCGGGAGCCCGCGGATCACGGCGAACTGGGTTCCCACCACTGCCAGGACCACTCAGACGAGGAGACACCAACCTCTGATGAGCTGGAACAGTTCGCCAAACAATTCAAACAAAGAAGAATCAAGTTGGGCTTCACGCAGGCCGATGTGGGGTTGGCGCTGGGAACACTGTATGGCAACGTGTTCTCGCAGACTACCATCTGCAGGTTCGAGGCCTTGCAGCTGAGCTTCAAGAATATGTGCAAGCTGAAACCCCTGCTGAACAAGTGGCTGGAGGAGGCGGACTCGTCCACTGGGAGCCCTACCAGCATTGACAAGATCGCCGCTCAGGGCCGCAAGCGCAAGAAGCGGACCTCCATCGAGGTGAGTGTCAAGGGCGTACTGGAGACGCATTTCCTCAAGTGTCCCAAGCCTGCCGCGCAGGAGATCTCCTCGCTGGCAGACAGCCTCCAGTTGGAGAAAGAAGTGGTGCGTGTCTGGTTCTGTAATCGAAGACAAAAAGAGAAAAGAATGACTCCGCCAGGGGATCAGCAGCCACATGAGGTTTATTCGCACACCGTGAAAACAGACACGTCCTGCCACGATCTCTGACTGGAGGAAGCGAGGAGGCTGCCGGCCGCACTGGGAGCAGCGCGGATTTCTTTTTCTTTCTCACTCTCTTCCTTTCATCCCTCAACATTCTTTACTGTTGTTATCGGTCTCTAGCTTGCTCTCTCTCTCTCTCTCTCTCTCTCTCTCTCCCTCTCTCCCTCCCCCCTCCTCCTTTTTTTACCGGGGGTTCTAACTTACGTTGAGAAAGAAAGGAAACACTTTCACACTTGCATTTGGGCTTTTCAACGGTTATACTAAGCAGTCCAGGTTGGGAGCTCATATTCCCTGCTGTCTGAACTACAGCTCCCTCCAACCTTTTCTGCAGATCAATACATATTGTTTACTCTGAGTAAGGTTTGTTTGGTCACTCCTTTCTAGGAAGAGCAAGGAGTGGGGTAACATGGGGGAGGGGTGAGGAGGAGTTGGGAAGACAGATGTGTGCCTCTGAATAACCTTTCAGCGCCTTGGTTATAGCAGCTGTATTTCAGGTGAAATCTGTTTTACAATAGACTAGTTTTGCATTTTTAAAAAACTTCTATAGCGTTTCTAAATGTCTGCCGTGTTTTACTACAAACTGTACACAATATTTGTGAGATAATTTGTATTTAATCGACCACTCCACATTATTATTGCTGTCATTATTATTCCTTCATTGAACTGATGGTTTTTTAATTGCTTAGAAAAGGGAGGAGGATGGGAGAAGAAGGAGAGATGCCTACCTACTCACTCCCCCCCATCTGTATGGAGAAGAGAGAATACAATGAAGAGAGTGGTTGGCGATGATATTAGTTATATATATACTTTTATTTTTTTTCCGGAGGTGGAGTGCCTAGGATGGTCAGAATAGGAAAGCCTATTGGGTTTGCAAACTAGTGCAAAGTAGGAGAGGCGATTTCGAAGTTTTCTACCTTTTCTCCTGCAAGTGTGGAGTTCCCGCAGGCTTAGATGTGGGTGCCTGAGAACGATTCTGCGGCGGCGCCAGGCCAAAGGAGCGACAAGGAGGGCTCTGCACCTACCCGGTTCCTGGACGCTTGCGCGCAGAGCTCCCCACAGGCCCTCACTCTCTCTTGGGCGACCGCTCGCGCGACCCAACCTCGGCCCTCTTAGACGAAAGACTGCTTTCACACACGATTCTCTAGAGACCACGATCTGGATACGCTGGCGACAGACTGAGCCAGCGCCTCCCAGTTCGGTTCACCTCCAGTTCACTGCTCGCTCAAAACGAGAAACCCTCGGGGAGGAGTTGACGAGGGAGTGGGGAACAGGTATTCTCTGCTCGGCGCAGAACGACAGTGAAATGATTGGCAAAAGTCACAGAAATTTCTGGTCCAGGGGTGTACCACCTCCTCTCCAGTGTATATACAGCTGTCTGTGAGTGGACTAGTGTGGAACCATATTGGCGACTCTGACAAGCACAGCTGGTGGAAGCCCACAGCGATTACCGAGAGCTAGCAGCGAGCACCAAGGCGGCTGGGTTCGTGCTTTAAAAACAAAAACAAACAAAACAAAAAACAAAACAAAACAAAAAACATCTGTGTGTGTATGTCTCCGTGTGTGTGTGCGTGAGCGTGCAAACGTGTGTGTGTAGATAGCTGTGTGTATCGTATTACCATATGCAAAAAAAAAAGAAAAAAAAATCTCGCTAGGCTGTGTAGAGATTCAAAAATATGCAGTTGCTATTGCTGTGGCTTTATTGCTAGCTTTCATGTCTATTCGCCAGGTCCACAGTAGCACTTCATTCCCAATGAGCACACACGTGCAGAGCGGGCTAAGGACCCACCACACAGCCATGGCAGGTTAGACCAGGTTGGGAGCTCTGCACTCCTGTGCTGGTCGCCTGACCTGGCCTTCAGGCGCAGCTGTGGTAGACAAAGCTTCAAACTACCTAAGGATTAGAAAGTCTGGGACCCGGTGTCGAGATGCGCTAGTATGGGCTATCACGCTTTCTGGTTCACCACACTGTGTCTCCCCCAGGTGCAGTTCGAAGAGCAAGTGTTAATTCAAACCCGGACCCCTTTACTTTTTTGTTAAACCTTTGCATTTTGTTGGTAGTTAAGGTTTAGTTCTGGAATTTTTTTTCCCCACATTGAATTCAAGTTTTACAGCTGTTTGGGTTTTGTTTGTTTATTTCGATTTTTTTTCTTTGCAGTTAAACGCTATGGCTCAAACCTGAGTTAACCCAAATATTTCTGCTGACTTTATAATTGTACAGTTTTGTATATTAAACCTTTTTGAAGTTATTAATTTAAAGAAAGATCATTTAGTTTATTCATTTAGTAACTGATGTATGATAAACGCTATTTTCATTAAGAGTTGCTTTTTCAACTATTTTATTCAAATTGCCTATTGCAGTTGCCAACAATTATTTATTTTCAATAAATTCTGTATCGTGTTTAAAAGGAAGTTCTTTCAAAGATGAGTTGGGTGGAAAAAGAAAACAATTCGCGGTAATGTTTGATGTGAACAGTTTTGGTCAAGGGGTTTATATTGACACAATATTTTATTGTTGTAAAAGATTTAAATAAAACATTTTTCCAAAAAAAATGATGTTTTCTTCTCTTGGCCTTATTGTGTGCTGTGTGAAGTGGAGCGTTTAAACAGAGGCACGTTCCCGGTGAACAGTGCGTCTGCTTTGCTTCGAGTTAGAAATCATTAGTCATTGTTTTGATTCTTGATTCTCTTCCTCTGACTTTTGGTCTTTCAACTCAACCCTGATATACACTTGTGCACACAACATGGACTATTATCGAGCCTACATCCACGCTCACGCAAAATACACCCCGAATGGTGAGAACCGGGATGGGGAAGGCCGGGGATGGATTTCATTTTTAAGAGGTGCAATCTATTTAATGAGTCCAAAAGGAGTGTCTCTCGCCAGTACATAGACCTTTCTCCAGTCCTGTCTTGCCTGAAAATGGACCCAGATCTTTCTTGAGGCTTTTATTTTGCCTTGCTGCACCCACCCTTCTTCTTGCTCCCCATTCCGGTCCAGGTGCCTTTCTGAACAACTGAGCCCTCACTCTCCTGATGAGGGATAAAAAGATGATTATGTGTAGGGGGAAGTGCTCTCCATCATAAGCCTCTATCTGCGCCCAGAATCCAAGGTGAACTATTTTGCCCACTAAGGCTGAATTCTGTCCATTCCTACCTGAGCGTGAGCAGAAGAAAAAAGATTACATGGAGACATTAGGGGGAAAGTTTGATTTATCCCACTCTTCTTCCTCCGCCTACAAACAATTTTATCTTTATTATTTCACAAGAATCTCAGTAAAGTAACGAGCTGTTACCTCTACTGATGGCTGAGGAGTAATTTACCAAATAGAAGCAGGTCTGTTTTAAGGTTTGGTATGTGCAGGCATGCCTTATCCAACATATTTTTTTGGTAGATGCATATGAAGTAATGAACAAGACATTTAACTATAATTTTCCAGCAATAAGATCCTCCTCAAATCCTAGTTTGAAGTAGATTTTTTAAGACAAAGCAAAAGTATTATTTAATAATTATAATAGGTAATGATTATCACATGTAATGTTTTACATTTTTTAGATTGCTTGATCATTTACAGCTTCATGGTTCACCACACAACATGTGAGAGTTGTGTATGAAATATGCTACATGTGTGTTATGCTCATGGTTAATCTCTCTTTATAAACAACATTTATTTTGTAGAGTTGTATCTACAAGCACAAAAGCCTCTTGGTTCTACTTTGGTTCAAACCAACCAACGCTTTTTCTCAATATCCTGTAAAAAAATTAAATTGATTCACAAGTGCATAATTTTTCTTACTAAAGTGCACAGAAACCAACTTGAAGTGTATCCTGAACTTTTTAATGGAACCATATGCACACATTTTAGGAGATAGTTGCATAAAATATGAATATATACATCTATCACTAGTGATTGATATTTTTACTGATATATGTTACTAATATATATTTTGTACATATTATAAGACTTGTTTTCTCTACTGTCTCTTTTCTTTCTCCTGAAATAACCAAGTCCTAGTTGGCTTTTTTGATGACCTTCTTGCCAACTTATTTGTGTCATGAACATAATATTTGTATTAAAAATCAGAGGATGTTGGTGCTTCTGCCTAGGACTTCCTTTATGTTAAAGTTGTTGCTACTCTAGCTCCCAGGCAAGTCCTTTTGTAGGAGAAGCAGCTTTGTCCTTGGTTTCTCTCATGTCTTCATAACAGTAGCTTTCTTTCTCATGAAATAAGAATTGGTAGGTTCAAAAGGAACAATAATAGCTAATCATATCTATTGGGGTGAAGGCAAAAAGGTCCCATCACCAGTTTAGAGCAACAGAAATGCAGAAGTTGTGGATGGGGGTAGGATGTGAAAAGAGTGAATATACAGGTGCTGCAGATATGTAAACACAGTTAAATATGTGAATCAAGTATATATATGTATGTAGACAGGTTGATTATCTATATGGCTGTGGCACTTTTCATGCATAATAAAAGAGATGGATTACTGAATGCAACCATTTACCTTTCCAACAGTAAAAGAAGACAAGAAGTATTATCCCTGAAATTTGGTTTCTTACCTTTAAAAATAAAAAGAGGAAATGGTTGCTTACGTTAGTACATGAGCTGTATTTTTCTTTAATAAAATCACTGTTTTCTTGGAAGTATTTAGCATTCACATATTTCCTTTGCTCCCATGTCAGTCTGCTGTTGTTGCCTTAATTGCCTGTAGGCTGTAAGTGGAAACATAAATTTCTGTTTTTATTTAAAACATATTTTTAGGAAGGGGGAAGAGAAGAAAGAAGAAAATGAAGAAGTAAAAAATGGTTAAGGAATAAAACATAGTTTTCCAAAAAGAAAACATAGTTTTCCAAAAAGAAGAATGTATTTTCCCCACCTGTCAGATATTTTAAAAGACACACAAGGAACCTCTAAAATTGTGGAAATTAGTTCTGTGACTTGGTATTTAACAATTCAAACATCTGAACCTTTCAAAAATGCCTTAAAATGAATAAAAAATGAAAATGCCAAAACAATACCATTTGAATTGATATCACTCATCCTCATCCATTCTGTAAAATAAAAGGGTAGAACATGCTTTATACCTGCCCGCTCTTTATACATGCCCCTTATAGTAGTTTTAAAATAGTAATCTTCAAACTTACTCATTTACAGATGTTAATTTTTTAAAACATTAAGAAAAGTGAAAATAAAATATATTTAAAATCAATCAAGAATTTTTTATAAAGTGAAATAAAACTACCCTTGTTTAATAGCACCGCTGATGGAACATTTCCAAAATTGGGATTATTTAAAAGAATATAGTCTTGAAAACAAAATCCATTTAACTCCTGCAGTGTGTAGGAAGGGGCAGAGTGATGAAGGACATACAATAATTTAGACTACTGCTTCTGTAAGCAGAATCCACAATTTTAAACCCTTGTGCATTCCAGTAAAAACAACAACAACCACATCAACAACAACAAAAACAAATGCATTAGATCACTATGCTTCCTTTCATAAATATAATACTTATTCACACAGTATCTAATTCACTAACTACAATACGGGATTCTCTTTACAACACTATTTGTTATCAGGAGGAATTGGCATAAGACGGATTCATCTTAGATGCCTTCCTAGGGGGCTTGTTTATTCAACTACCAAAAGGGCCTTATAATGAGGTAGTCTCACCCTTGAAGGGAGGAAATCACTGTACAGCTTGCTATTGGGTAAAACTCTACAATATCTAATATATATGTTTAAACAAATACCCATAACTATAAATGTGTTCTCTCTTCCCTCAAACACGCCTTCAGCCCTCATGCCTGCACACAGGCAGGATAATTTAACAGAAAGCAGATTGTCCTCAAAGACAGAAAAGGGCTCCTCATTAACCAATTCATTGGGTTTGTCTTTTCATCTCTTACACTATTCTGATATAGCCAACTGAAAATACAAAAAAAAAAAACCAAAAAAAAAACACTGTATCAAATTCTTGTTTAATCTATATAATGTCAAAAATCTAGTTTGAGTGACCCTTTCCCCAACTCCAACACACACACACACACTGAATTGACTGCTTGCATTGTCATATTGTAAACAATGTCTACTATGTCAGCATTTGTTCCTGGGAGAAAGAGGGGTCATATAACCATTTTTAATATTGATTGCTTTTCATCTTCCCCAGTTATTTTTCACATACTGTAGAATCCCATTGCAATGTGACTGATTATCTCTTAGATTTTACCAGACTGTTGACCAGTCCTCACCCTGCCCCCTTTTCACTGCTATAAAAGTATGAATCATATTAAGTTAGTGCTGGTAAACAGCCCCCCCATCACAATCACAGATCAATATTAAAAAGAATTTGTTCCTATAATTCATATTTGATAAGAGATTTTCCCTTCTATAATTATTGAAATATGAGTATAGAAAACCACACACTCCCATATAACCTGCAAAGATTCCTGCTTGACATATTTTTAAAGCACAGAAAATAAGGTACTATGAAGCAGGAACAGTAGTTTGTAGAGCTTCAAATGTCATGTAATTCCAACCTGCAGAAAGAACAATCTGGGTGGACGTGTCACACTGAGCAATGTTATTTTGTTTGATGTTTTGCTATTCAGTTACCTGCTGAGGTGTTGGTAATATTCATGTTTTTTCCGTAAAATGTATTGCCACAAGAGCATATGTATATATATGCATATAGAAAATATCAGAATCAAAGACAGTGTTCCATTTTGAACCTGTAGTGGCCTAGAAAAATAAACAGAAAAAAATCAGATTTGTGAGGTGTATTGACTGTATTTGTTAGTGACTATATTTGTTCAGAAAATGTACAGTAATCACCGTTAAAGGATATGGCTTGACTCACTTGAATTACCTTCATGATAGGAAGAGGAGCTAAGTGTATTTAACCTGAAATTCTAAATCCTGAGCCTTTGATTGGGGTGAGAGTGGTTGAAATTCTAGATAAACTTGCATTCATTCATCACCTTTATTTTCCATATATTTCCTGAAATAGAATACTTTAACTTCTCCAGATTTTACACAAAAAGTGAAACTAAAGAAATTTTTCATAATAGCTCTTTCATTTGCCCTGAGTCCTCTCCCCATCATTGTCCATGGATAAGTGGGCAATGTTGGCTCTATAGATGCTTTCCACCAGTCTACTTAGGGCAGGTATAAGGAAGTTGTTATAGAAGGGATTGCAGGACAAAGCATCCGCTGCCTATCCTGAGAGCTCAAGCCTCTCATCTACAGTGAAACTTTAACTGATAAGATCAAGTCCTGTGGTTTCTTCTACCACTTAGTGATTTGTTTTTACGTGTCCTAGTGTGATAGGTTCTGGTGAATTAGAAAACTAACTACGTTTTCAATGGATTAAATATATGTATGAACAAGTGGATAATTTCAAAATTGCTGACTTGAAATTTTTATTTTCTAGAATTTTTTCTGTGCATCTAATTTGTTTGTACTACTGTGTTTATGCATGATTTTAAAGATTCACGAGTAGACACATTTAAAATAAAAGAAATAATTATCTTTTAAATGTATGCATTATTTTCCACCATAAGCATTCCTAAGCACTTTGGAAATGATGTACACACTATACGCTGTAACAGCCAATATGCAAATCACAACAAAATGACAACTTCAGGCCACACAAAATGACCATACTCATTTCAGGCAAAAAACCTCATTAATATCAATAGGCGTCTTGTGCACAATTGAAGGGCACTATATGTCATGGCTCTCATTCATTGCTGTGTGAGAGTATGAAAGTGCATGGGCTCTCATTTAACAAGAATAAAGTCCTACATTTTAAACTCATGTCATATAGAAGAAAAAAGCAAATAAAATGAATCCACATACAGTTGCTAATTGTTAGTTAAACTTGTCTTTGAGCTTTGGAGAAAAACAGGTATTTTTGGTAACTGAAAGACCAGCAATATTGAAAAATAATTGTGCATTTAAAACCTGATAATTTTAAATAAAATTGTTATACATATTTTTAGAAAAATATATGTATGAGAAATAACCAGTTTTTAAATCACAGTCTCTTAGCTGCTTCTAATTTCATATATAGATCAGTGACCATGTACTGTCTTTATCATTTTACTACCTACAGGTATGGTTTTTGCATTTATGAATTTGATCATCTCTTTGGTCTGTCTCTTCATTTCTGTAGACTTCTTCAAAACTGGTATTGAATTTTCACTGCAGTTAACTATCTAAAACAAATGGTAAAAGTAAGAGATAAGTGCTTCAACAAAACATTGTTACTGATGACTATCATAAATATTAAAAATATAAATTTTACCATATATGTAGATAAAAACATACATACATATATATATTAGGAAACACATTCTAGGTCAATATCTTTAAAAGGAATTGAAACTGTCTTAAGCTAATAACCACCATGTCAGTAACTCCATCCATGCTCCATTATTATCACTTACATTTCAGTCTATATTTTGTGAAAATGATCATGTTGTTCAGATGGTGGGGAAGGGTGGTATGTTTTAAATGAATTAAGGTAAAAGGGCAGACTTTTAATAGTTTAGTAGAGACTAATTTATTTTCTGGCTCACTTTTAATCCCTTTGACAATGAGGCATGTTATATGAATGGCGACTGCTCTATAGTGAAAGGAGTACAGATTATGCTATCATTACCTCCCGATCATATGCAACCATTTAAAATTTTTTTTGAAAAGCATTTAAAAAAATCAACCTACCTGCAATGAAGCTGAGTATTTACTGGAATATATTTGTTGCTGTAAACTCTTTGTGCCTGTCCTGACCCTGTTCCCTGCCTCTGGCTGTCAGACTTGTGCAGCGCTTGCTCAAGGCTCAGTGTCAAATTAAGAAGTGACAAGAATGGGGCAGCATAAATAATAACATATAGCTATTCTCCACCTTTCCACATACAAACATATGGATTTCAAAACCAAGCCCTTATTTTACTGAATAAGTATGTTCAGATTTTATATATACGTTTATAGAATAAAAATATCAACAACATTCTATTTAACAAACATTTATTTATTTATTGTTAAAGTGGGATGTGGGACGTGAACGGTGTGAAGTAAGGAAAGAACCTCACTTTGAAGAGCTAATCCTAGGGTAAGATAAGAATAAGATAGAAATGTGCACAACTACCTGTTAATGAAATGAGTGCAAGAAGTATGTACTATTGTCAATGTGGTTGCCACTACTCTATTTTTATTGCTACTTTTTTTTTTTTTTTTT
>NW_007250959.1:391898-467375 GCF_000164805.1 Carlito syrichta | reverse complement strand
TCACTCTTTCGCCCATACTGGAGTGCAGTGGCCGCTCCCGGCCACCGCAGCCTCGACCTGCTGGGCTCCGGCGATCCTTCCGCCTCAGCCTTCCAAGTAGCCGGAATTACAGGCGCGCGCTACCACGCCCGGCTGATTTTTTGATTTATTGTAGAGATGAGGTCTCGCTGCCCAGGCGGGTCTCGAACCCGCGGGCTCAGGCAATCCACTCACCTCAGCCTCCCAAAGGCGTGGGATTACATGTTGAGCCACCGAGCCCGGCCTATTGCTACTTTTTAATAATACACATTCATGCTAAAACACAGCATTTCTTTGTGCTATTTTAATAGTATTGCCCATTCTTATTGAACCCCAGGTACATGCAAATGTCAGTTGACTTACACATCTAGACACTAAAACTATTTATTTGCAAGTTCCTGTAACGGAATTCAGCTCTGATGAGCTTAATTTTTTTTCATAAATTTTTGAAAAGAGACACATTGTAGAAGGAGAAACACATTACAAACTTCTAAACATTATTGCCTATTTTTTGTTGTTGTTGTTCTCCACTTGGAAAACTTGAGATAAATGGCAGGTAAGCTGAGCAATGTGAAATGTTCACTTCCTCTTATTTTCATATCTTTCCCAATTATAAGGTTAGTCGGTCTCCCAGTTCCACAACTAGTTACTTAAGTTGCCTTAGAGCTTGAGTTGCGGAAGAGTGAAAACCTCCCCAGCAGGTACTGGGTAAAATACTCCAAAACAAAGAAATGCTATTTGATGGTTCCATACCAATACAGATTTGATTGCATGAGATTTACAACGTGGCAAAAACACTAGGCAAAGACAAGCATAAAAAATACATTTCTCGACCAGATAGTTTTGTTTGAAAATTTAAAGACATGGTGATTTAAAATAAGGAAGGGTGAAAACATAAACAAATACAAAAAAACCCATAAGCCTAGTAAGAGATTTTGGTACCCAAATTGTTCTCCGCTAAAAGTTACCCTCATTGAGATTGTTGGTAGTGCCTTTCTGTTGACTAGCAATGAATTCAGCAACCTGTGAGGAAATGGCATTGGTGTTTAATGTGTAACTATTTAGTTGACTTGTTAGAATGATTTTCAGAGACTGAAGAAAGTGGAATCTCTAACAAAAGCTCATTAAACATGGAATGCATTCTCTATATTATTTTGCTTTTTATGTATTTTTTCTCTTTTTGAAATACATCCTACAAAGCAAACCTTGCAGCACTATTTCAAAATTTCCAGTTGTTTTGTGGAAAATATGCTCAGTGTGAAATATGTTTTCTAACACTGATAAAAGAAATAATCAAGCTGGGCTCGGTGGCTCAGCCTGTAATCCCTCACTTGAGGAGGCTGAGGTGAGTGGATTGCCTGAGCCCATGGGTTCGAGACCTGCCTGGGCAACTTGGCAAGACCTTATCTCTACAATAGAGATACAATCTCTACAAGCTAAAAAATTAACTGGGCGTGGTAGCGCGTGCCTGTAGTTCCAGCTACTTGGAAGGCTGAGGCGTAAGGATGGCCTGAGCTCAGCAGGTCGAGGCTGCGGTGGCCAGGAGCGGCTAATGCACTCCAGTCTGGGTGACAGAGTGAGACTCCAACTCAAAAAAAAAAGAAAAAAAAAAAGAAAGAAATATAATCAGAGGAATAAGAAAATCACTCTCAATGGGCTTGCATTTGCACTCAAGTAAATACAGAGTAATGAGAGGCAGGAACATGCTTATCTTAGGGGAAAGAACTAGAAACATAGTAGACAACCTCATGACTGTGCTGTCTTCTAGCTAAGCCTTCCAGGACAGACTCCTACTGTTGTCAGTCATGCTCTTAGGGAATACAGATGACCTGGGTAAGGTTGCAACAGTGCAATAGTGAGCAGTCCTCCAATGGAAACTTAATTAACTGAGCAAATGCATTTTGTGTTTGTTAAAGTCAACTCAGATATATTTATGCCAATATCTTGGCTGCAATATTGTACTCCAGTTTTGTAATCTGTTATTGGGAGAAATTGAGTAAAGGGTACATGAATGTTTCTATATTATTTTTGCAGTTTTGTATATATCTACAATTATCTCCAGATAAATTTAGATTTTAAAAAGGTATAGTCTTATCAATTAAAAAAAAAAATTCAAATTACTTTTTGTCATCCAATAATTTTCATGACTCTAAACACTGATCTTTCTTTTCCTTTTTTTTTTTTTTTTTAGTTGGGGACAGGTATTAGCTGAAGTAGTGTCTGAATTAAGCCAGCTTGTTCTGAGTTCTTGATCTTGCAATAAGCTCCTGTCTCTGGTATTTATGGAGCCCTCAATCCAATATTCAGACACAGGAAACCCTGATCATACACCGGAATGCTTTCTAGTTTGTGTGTAGTATGCTCCTAGCTGAGATAACTGCTTATATCAATCACAACTCCAGTCCAAGGAATGGCAACCTAAGTAAATGAGTACCTGATGTATAACTTCTCAGGAATGAGGTATGGAATACCTGGGTGAAATATTGCTTTAATAATCCCAGAACCATTTATTGATTCAACAAACATTTATTAAACACCTAACACATACCAGAAATTTGAAATCAGTGTAGCTTTTGGGGATTAAGTTTTTATACTCTGGATTTTGACTTGAGATCTGTAGATTAACTAGCTGTTGGAGATTGAGCAAGTCCTTTAACTTGTGTGTCTCAGTTTTCCTACCTATAATATGGGAATGATAACTGTGCCTAAGAGTGTTGTCATAAAAATTAAAAAAAATGTAATCCACACAAAATGCTTAGCTTGGTGCTTGACACATAGTGAGTTCTCACTTGTTGCTAGCACTAATTGCTCTGCTTGTCTTTTCTCCTTTTCTGTGTTCTGAATTATAAGGAACATCACTATATGGTTGAAATTTATTTAAATAGAGAGGAGATAAAGTTTCCTTTTCAACTTTGACTACTGTAGTGCTGTGCAGTATATTTTTTCCCCACTGCAACATGCACGACAGTTGACATTTATATGAGCAACACACTCAGGTTATTTTTTTTCCTCAACATTATGTGTGCTTTCCTGGACATTAACTCTAACCCAGAATCTTGAGAGTGCTATAATCAAGACTGTCCTGAATCTGTTCTCATTTTATTTTATTTTTTAAAGGTCAATAAGTTACACACTTTAGCTCTGCAGCTACCATTAATAACACAGTCTTTTGACACATCTCCTAATACATTGAAATACAATAGTTTGGTGTCACACTAAAGCAGAAAATTACTGGTATACAAGGATGATGATAGATTTCTCAACCTAAAGCATTGGCAAGTAGCAGTGCTATTCTGGTTTAACCTATTTAACCACTAATGTGTCTTATTCTCATTAAGGAAGATAATTCAAAACTAACTCCACTATAATAATGTTGAAGTTCCTAGAATAAGGGTTAAATGTATCCTTCATGTTCACTATCACATAGAAAAACATTCATATCAGTTTATTTCTGTACCGATGTCTAACTTAAATCGAAAAAGGCTTCCCTAAAACTGTGAAACCTTATATATTCTAGATGAGAGAATCAGCAACTGCACAACATTGACCTTTTCACGGCTTGTGCAGTGTGATTCTCTAATCATTCCTTTTCTTCCTGTTTACAGTCTCAGTAACCTGTAGAGATAAAGCAGCATGGGCAGCCAATCAAAATGCAGAATATTGAAAAGGTTAAAGTATATGTTTATGAGTCTATTAAATGTTTATAGTCTTCCACAGACCGCACTGGGCATTAAAACTATTGTCTCTCACTTGGATACTAAACATTGCAAAAAGAAAGAAGTGGGCAGAAACAATTGAATTCTCAAAACAAAATTTGCAATGAGAATGCAAAATGGCAAAATATGTTAGTTTGTTCCCATGACAATGACAATAACTGCAAGAAAAATGGAAAATAATGTGAACCTAAACCACTCATTATGTTGGAGACAGGAATTATTAAGGAATTATAAGAAACTCAGTTTAAAAAATCTAGTCCTTAGAGTGACAATTTACCTTTCATGCTTTGAAAAAAAGTGAGGAACTTCTGATCTTCCATCAATCTATAACCATGAATAAGCCAACTCCTTTCTAGCTTTTCTAGTCGAATACTGGAAATCAATGTTATTTTCATTTTCGGGTAACCAATGAAGCTGCATGTGCTATTATTTCTATGTCTGTTTGATATTTGAAGCTTACTGCTATCTGCCTGGATAATATCATGAGACATCTATAGCTTCATAGAATAATTATATGTTATACAAAAACATGCTGCTTTTGTCTGATCATTAGGTCAAATGTTAAAACATATAAGTAAAGAGTGCCTTCTATATATTATCCTCATGCATATTACTTATATTTAGAATTTCTCCTACAAGAAAAGCTAAAATGTCTTAGTAGAAATCACATAGACTGCTAGATGTCAACTGCATACATATAATACTTTATTAAAATATATTATTCCTCTTTTGTTTTAAAAGAGAATGTAGTTAAGTTTCCCAATATTGTTACACATCCTAGCAAAAACAGTGATCAAATGTTTCTATTGTAAGTGGAATTTCTTCTACCAGAAAGGAATGAAGGGATATATTGGGGTTTTTTTGAACGGTGTTTTCTGTAATATAAAGTTAATGAAAAATATGTTAGTGATTTGACAACACTCACATTTAAAATTATGTAATTTTGTGAGTCATCTTTGCTATCCTCTTTCAAATGTGTAAAAATTTAAATGTTGAGCAACTTACACAATTAAGATCCAGTAGTTAATACATAATTTCATTTGAAAGATAATATTGTAAACTGATTTTAGATTATATGAATCATCTTTTCTGTTTTCAACAGTTTTGGAGAAGGCAACCACTAAAGTTGGGAAGAAAATGAAAAAGAATTGATGATTATCATAATGATCTAATTTTAACACACATTGATTAGAATAATGCTCAGTAATTGGGTGAATAAATAATAAAAGACCTCTATGTTTCTGTGAGAAACATTTTAAAGAGGATAAGATTCATCTTGGCTATTTATTCCTGGGTTTGTTGCACAGTTGCTCTTGGCTACTCAAGCCCTATTGCATTATACCAAGGCCTGCCTATCACCTAAAACTTCCTTTCTCTCTCCTATCCTCTCCAGTGAAGTACCCATCCACTCACTGGATCTGTTCACCATTACTGGAGCAAATATCTTTTTAGTATTGTTGTCATTTTCAAAAAGGAATGCTTCTACTTTTCTGTCCCTGTCCCACAAGCCCACCTGCTCTCTGATTAAGAATAATTACAATGAAAAATTCCTATTTTCTCCATTTTAATATCAGATGCTTATCAGAGAGAAGTGACTTTTTCTATATTACTGATATAACCAACACTAACACTAACTAGCATTTATATACCACTTATTATGTACCTTTTTCCTAAGTACTTTACATATATTAACTCATTTAATCATCATCATAACCCAAGATGTAGATATTATTATTTTCATCCTCATTTTTTTTTTTTTGAGACAAGGTCTTGCTGTCACCAAGGCTGGAGTGTAGTAGTGGCACAATCATGGCTCACTGCAGCCTTGGCCTTCTAGGCTCAGGCAGTTCTTTCACTTCAGCCTCCTGAGTAGCTGGGACAACAGAAGTGTGCACCACCATGCCCAGTTATTTATTTTTTTTGTAGAAACAAAATCTCACTATGTTGCCTAGGCTGGCCTCAAACTCCTAGATTCAAGCAATCCTCTGCCTCAGTCTCCCAAAGTGCTGGGATGACAGGGGTGAGCCATTGTGCCTGGCCAATTTTCATCCTTATTTTGCTGATGAGGAAACTTAGATCGAAGAAGTTGTGCAAATTGTCTCAGGTCTCATAGCTAATAAATGCTAGAGTGAATTTCAAACTTAGACATCTGATTTTGGAGTGTGTGCTCTTCACCCCTGTATTACAGACTCTACATATTCCATTGCAGACTCTCTGCATATTCCAGTTCATTTTAAGTCTTTGACCACCCCCTGTAGATTTGTTTCTTTTAGTGTTGGTGTTTTCCTCATATGAATCTATTCTCTCTCTCTCTCTCTCTCTCTCTCTCTCTCTTTCTCTCTCCCCCCCCCCGTGTGTGTGTGTGTGTGTGTGTGTAGTCCCATAATAGGGTATCCTAAAGTTCCAGGATCTAGAAATGAAGTGATGCATTAAAAATTAGAAAGTGCCAGTACTTAGGACTCCTGATGATAATCAAAGCATAAAAAGTGGGAGTTTCCCAAGATCGATTTGTGTTATATCTTTCATTTAACAAACTTAAAGATACTATTTGAATTTACTGGTTTAAAAAATATAAACATTACAAAACTGAGTAAATCATTTTAGCCTTATAATAATAATTAAGTAAATACAATCCACTTTTGCTTTTTATAGAGCTATTTTCATCTTATGATTGAATGCTAAAACAATAGTATCAGTTATGTGTCTTAAAGTCACTAACAGAAGTTTAATCTCTGAAGTCAGCGGCTGTGCATTATTTCTCCAGAACCTAGAGACATACCTGACATAGAATAGGTACTCAGGACATTGAATGAGTGAAACATGAGAGCTACTAATAATGATTATTTACTAAGTGTTAGGCATTGTGCAACATGTTTTACATATAGTCCATTGAATGCTTTAACATCTCACATATAAGAGGGCCCATTATCTTTATTTCAAAAATTAGAAAACTGAGATTGATACAGTTTAAGTCATTTGTAGAAACTATTCATAGACAGAATAATAATTCAAGCTTATGTTATATTCCAAATTCCATGTGCTTTTCATGGCATTATTTTGAAGGCATGAAAAGCACATGGAATTTGGAATATAAGAAAGACATGGGGGAAAATATATGGTTAAAGAGGAAATAGACCAAGGGAATGAGTAACTATATATTCTTATAGTACGCTATTCATAATTCAAAACATGCTATATCATAATAGGTTATTTACTTATCCATCTTCTCAACTATACTGTGAACTCTCTGAGAACAGAGAATGTGTCTTTTATTCATTATCGTAGTGTCTACCTGGGGTTCTATTTCAAAGAATGTTTATGAAATAAATCATAGGAGTATATAGAAGTGTGAGGGGAGGCAGAGAAGGGGAAGCAAGACAGGTAAGAACAACTCTAGAGCAAAGATCTGAAGAGATAAAAGTGTACTATATCCCTCTGGCTCACAAACTCAAATGCCTTCGGGCAAGAATTTAAGGGAATGACAAAGATTGGGCATTAAATAGCAGGTAGTAACAATGACTGAGGTGAACTGTACAGTGCATTCTTCTCACGGCATTTGTGGAAAAGAGAAAATAAAAAGTAGACATTGTTCAAATAAATTGTGTTTATGGGCTGAGTTTTCCTAAAGGAGCACAATTCCCAATGACTTACATATAAGTAGAAATAAAAACAAAAACAGTAGTTATCCCTAATTTGAATAGATGCCTACAATTTTTTTCATTAAACAAATGTTTCTTCAGTGTCTACTATGTGCCAGATACTGGGATAAGCCCTGGAAACAAAATGATAATCTCTGGCCTCACAGTCTATTGGGGGAGATAGAAAAATGAAAAACAGGTGTATCCTCATATATTTTATTGTGTAGGAGACACAAAACCTTTGCTAAAGTAGTATTCAAAAGTCTGTTTTTAGCTCCTCCCTTTCTCTTTTTCTCCAAGACAGTTGGAGACTCCTGACCATCATTCTCCCATTGTCTTCCAGTCTCATACTCACCCTCTCAATACCCCAAATTCCTTTCCAGGCCTTCCCTTTTCAGAAATCATTCAACTTAATCGTTCACTCCTGTTCTCAATAATCAACATTTGTAAAGACTCTGATAATAAAAATGATTGGACATTTAAATAAAGTAATTTGAGTTAACAAGAAGAAAGACAGCACTGTGCTAAGTTTATTGAGAACATGAACTTTGTATTCCATTTCCTCTTTTCCACAACAATGACTTGTAAATAGTAGCAGCTCAATAAATACTTGTCTAAGCTTTTAGGTCTTTAAAAACATTTCCCACCCCTGGTCTATTTACATTTTAAAAGAAGAGCAAATAAATTGAGACAGTGGTCAAAAGTATTCAATTGCAAAGACAATCTTAAAGTGCTATTAGCATCGTAATGTAGTCCCCTTGGTAGCTGTGGGTTGGTTATGAATGGGATTATAGGGACCTGCCTTCTAATAACACAGAAGCTTTAAAAGAACAGTTCACAATTACAGGTAGGTTGTCACATTGATCAATATTTTAGATTAAATCAGTGGAGGAACATGTAGCAAAGCAACATGTGTTTCTAACATTTTTTAGTTAAATTTTGAAGAAGCTTATAGCTTCTTAGTAGCCGTTTTTGTTGTTGTTACGTGCTGGATTGACATCTTAAATATTTTCAAACCCAAACAATATAGAAAATAAGCTTTATTCAATACCAAAAGGGGGGATATAAATAAGTAAGATCAGAACGCTGTTTTTTCCTTTATAGTCTCCTTAGAGGTTTAGAAAACCCAAAGTCCTGGAGGTTTAAGCAAAAGTAGGAATGTTTCCATAAAAATAAATATTAAATAAAGAGATCACTCCATCTCCCCTTTTCTCCTGTAAAATTTTCCTGAGCTTTTCAATTTTATGTTATATGATGTATTCAAGGAACCTATGCATGAATTTGGGAGTGCATCATTCTTAAACTAATAGTGCACATTGAAAGTTGATGATGTAATATACTGCAGTTTATTTTAAACATATCTTGTAAAAAAGTCAACATCCAAAATACTTACTTTAACTGTTGACTTTGTTCCACGTGTAAAAGCCTTGTCGCAGCAAAACTCTAAGTTTCTTAAGGGCAGAAATAAAGTTTATTTCATCGAAGTATCTTCACAACACATAGCTTAATGATTAATTCAAAATAGTCATAAATACCTACATAAATACATACTTAAATGTTTGTTGATATCTAATTGTGATTGCTACTTTCTTCATTAAATGATAAACACACAGTATGTGTAAGCTACACTAAGACTCAACGTTTTAAAGAGGTCTTCCTGTTTTGGGGTGTACATGTTTGCTTCAGCAATTGGCTCCTGGTATGCATAAGTAGCCACTTGCCAACATAATTGGCCACTTGCTTTTTTTTCTTTTTTGGATATTCAGTGGCAAAGTGCAGGTGCACTTTTGGGACCCATAACTAGTTGCAGCTGCAAAATTCATGTGAAAAAAAAGAAGACTAATTGTGGTTCACTGACAATTTGTCTCTTATGGTTCTAACCCCCACAGCCATCAAAACTTCTTTTCAATTTGTCTTTCATATTCCTTGTCAGGGATTTTATAGACATTTGGAAAAGATAATTTCTTCTGCAATACATTTATAACATGTAAGTAAAAAGGAAAACTAAGGGAAAAAATCTTGAAATCAATTTCTGCAGAAGCTATCAGGGGGTATTTGCAAGACTCAACGTTGATTTATGGAGAGTCTCCACTTTATAAAACACTTTTCTGTAAAAAAAAAAAACCTCTCATTTGAATGAATTGTCATTTCATACAGTACTTGAAGAAGCTGTGCAAGATGAAACCAGTAAAGGATCTTTTTTAGCCCAATTAAAGCTTCACATGATGGAAATTTCTCAAAAGAAAAAAAAAACTAGAGGTTGTCACACATCAAGTGTGACTTCTGTAAAAGAAAATAAATAAAAAGCTGTCAGTAAAAAGAATGAATCCTGCGCCTTTGGGAGGCTGAGGTGAGTAGATTGCCTGAACCCGCGGGTTCGAGACCCGCCTGGGCAGCGAGACCTCATCTCTACAATAAATCAAAAAATCAGCCGGGCGTGGTAGCGCATGCCTGTAATTCCGGCTACTCGGAAGGCTGAGGCGGAAGGATCGCCGGAGCCCAGCAGGTCGAGGCTGCGGTGGCCGGGAGCGGCCACTGCACTCCAGTCTGGGCGACAGAGTGAGACTCCAACTCAAAAAAAAAAAAAAAAGAATGAAAAAGCCTACTTGCCTACACCTTCCTTAGATTCTGAACAACTCTGTGGCTATGCTCAGTAGTCAACCACTGGGGAGTCTTGGCTGGTGTATTAGTTGGTTATTGTTGCAATGGTACTATGCAATAAACCATCCCAGAAACGCAGCGAATTACAACACAAGAATTTATATTTCTTATTCTTTTGTCTGAACAATTTGGTAAACTTCTGCCTAGGACTTTGAGTTGATTGGTCTTAGATATACCATAAATGAGTTTTAAGGATGTATCTTATTTTCCTTTTTCTCCTTGGTCCAACAGAGCTTTACAGAGTGTAAATTTCTCCTGGTGCATCACAGAATGGTACCATGGCAAACTAAGTCATGCACATACATTTTAAATACCCACTGGCATCATTTCCACTAATATTTTATTGGACAAACAAGTAAAAAAAAAACAATTATACTCCACACTCACTGAGAGGATATAATAAGTGTACCTGTCAAAGTATGCAAATGTATAATTCTATTAAAAAGGGAGGGAAAAATCAAAACTAATAACTCAATCTACCATAATTTGGTAAATTAATATTGACGCCACTAAATTACAACAAACCTAGAGGTTTCAGAAAACAATACCATGCAAAGAATCGTTGATAGGACCGAGGATTTCCAGCTGGCACAAGATAAAACCTGTGAGAAATGCTAGAAAATAAATTTTTGTCTTTTGGAAAAGGATTGTATGAAAATTTCATTTAGCTTTAGAAGAGTGTATGATTGTTTGGGACATTTTCTTGCAAGAACATTGGTTAACAGACTGAGGAAAACAGGTGGGTGAGGAGGCATGGGCAGAGATAAGTGAGTCTTAATTCACAGGTTGGGGTTTCTATACTTTGTTACATAGGTTGCCTTTATTTGCTTTGCTTTTAAAATAAAGGAAGCTTTCATTAATCATGTTGTTTTATATTCCAAGCTCTCCTTTCAGGGTTCAACAGTTTGTTTCAAAATGGAGAAGAACTTCATCTGAGTCTTCTGAGGCATTTTGTAGATATTCTTGCTCCTACTTAACCAGAAAAATAAACCTGCATAACCTTGGCAAGGTACTGTCTCTCTCTCTCTCACTTCCTCAATTGCGAATTGGGAGGCTGGATCATATAAAAATCTCAAAAGAAGGGGACAAAGATACTAGTATTAGAATACCTTCTATATGCCCGATTCAGTGTTACATGCTTTCACAGGCTCTGGAAACCCTGAGATTTTGTTTGTGTGATTTTACACTCAGTCAGCACCTGTAGGTAACGCTGGTATATAGCAAAACAACTTTGTGAACTACTATTGCCATCTAATGGCTTTTTCATAAAACTGTCCATAAAATTCACATCTGTGACCTTTTTCATAACATTCCTTTCTTCACATTCTTCCCAAAAGATAATAGCCAATGATTTATTTAGTCATAAAATGCAGCATGATAATGGATGATCTGAAGTGCTTTAAAAGAGCTTTAGTTTCAATCACTCCCAAGATGGCCCAGTCAGAGAACTGAATTACATCCTAGTTACTGGGGTTTCAACAGACTTCAGTATTAATAATAATAGCTATTCTTTATTGAGCACCTAATTATGCTAGATGTTTTACATGCGTAATTTAGTTTAAGCAATGGTAGTGTCTGTGTAAATTTTTAGTTACAGCCTGTAGGATGCAAGACTACATACATTCAATTACAAAAAGCTTGTGTGCTCAACTTGCTGCAAAAATTCAAACTAATTTAGAATATTTTTTTGTAGTCCAAATACTTTTCAAAATTGAATATGCTCTACATAGTGTCCCTATTGTGTATATATATATTTTTTTTCATAGAATGGAAGTTTATTACTTTAAACTGTGTATTCCATAACTTATTAAGCACTGGAAACATTTTTTAGACAACTAGTACTGTTAGCAAGCTTTACATTTAATATAGTTAAAGTTTAGGGTTAAAGTCAATAGTTTTTTTGGACACAAGCTCCTTGATCACATTTATAAATCATACTGTACCATTGTCTTCATATGTTGTGTTCACAGCCATTTGGAATAAAGACATTTACTGAGTATTTATTAAGTATCAGACTATGTTCAAAGTACTGTATATATATAAACATATTTCATCCTCATAACAATCCGATGAATATGTACTACTATCATCATCGTCATCATCATCCTTCTTTTATAGTTAAGGAAATGAAGACACAGAGATGTTAATTAATTTGCTCAAAGACACACATCATACATACCTCATTTTTCTTTCTTTCTTTCCTTCTTTCTTTTTCTGTGCTTAGTTTTCATGAGATACTTCAGGATCCTTAAACTGCCATATTGGCTTAAATTAACTTGAATTGTGCTTCTAATATTTTCAGTCAGAAATGCCCTCTTTATACAACATTCTATTACAGAAATCTGATTCTGTGAATGTACTTGCATGTTTTAGCTTCTTCTCCTGGATATTGCCATTCTCTTCACAATATGACAGATACGACACCTTCCAAATTCTACCTCATGAGTAAAATTCAGATCGGTAATCACCAATTACATATAGACTTCTTGGTCATCCCAGCCCGAAACAACCTCTCTCTTCCCTAAACAATAGAGAACTGCCACTGTCTCTCTTTTTTTAACAACATAATTATACTTTCTTCATATCTATCACATTATTAGTCACAAATTTGGTTTGGTAATTTGTATGTCTCATTACAACTATTGGAACACGAAGACCTATGTAGATATTATTATTATTATTAATTATTATTTTCTCTGAAATAATAGCAAATAGTAGTATTTTGATAAAAATTTATTTATATATTTTGGGGGATCATGTATTTTGATGATTATTGAAAATTCCTTAGTAGTGAGAATTTTTTAAAGCAACTTGACCGTCCATCTAATAAGAAATAAATTAAATCAGGATGTGTGTATAAAATTTATTGAATAAATGAATACCTTAGTGAGTTTATGAATAAATAATTCTTGGAGTTAACTAGTATCTTCCGTATACTTCCCAGTGTTACTGCTGATAGTGATGACTAGCTTTGCTTGAATGTTCTGTGTTTATTTCCTGTGTAAATATATGTGGCTGTAAAGAAATTACCACACTTAACATTGCATCAATACAACAAAGTTTGCCAGTAGTAAACTGCTCATTTGTTAGCCCGCAAAAGCAGTGCTAACTCTTTATGCTTCTTAAGCAGTCTTAACTCACAATATGTGCGTGAGACTTTTATAACAACATTTCATCATTTTCTTTTAATTTTGGCAAACAAAGCATCACAGGAGACAGATGTTCTCACTTCCAGATGCCAGAATTCAATAGCAATTTTAGTCCGCATCTTTTATATTTTGATTTGGTTACTAACACTTGATTTTAGCCTTGATTTTAACATTATCATGTTTTAACCCATTGTTAGAGGGAAAAATGAAAAATTAATATAAATTCAAAGAGATATGTCTGTCTTTTTAAATTTTTTTAAATATTTTATCTTTTTTATTTTAAAGATGTGGGGTGCAATTCAGGATTAGATATACAAATGTTCATTATGCATGTACCCTTGTTGATAAGGTGTGCCCCCCCTGGCAGATTTCCACTACTGCCAATCCTGCCTCCTCCTCCGGCAGTTTCCCACTACTGCCAATCCTTTTCTTACAGTATTACAATAATTGTTCAAGATCCGCTTATAAGCGAGAACATGTGATACTCAGTTCTTTTTTTCTGTGATATGTCACTCAGTATTATAGATTCTAAGTCCACCCAGGTTGCTGTGAAGCTCATAATTTTGTCCTTCTTTATAGCTGTGTAATATTCCATCATATATATGTACCGCATTTTATAATGTGTCTTTCGTAGGCCAGAAGTTCTTGGTCTTGGCACTTGAGAATTTGAATAGGATAAATATTTACTGTGGAGTGCTGCCTTGTACATTGTTGGATGCTTAACAGTATCCCTGGCCTCTATCGGTTAGATTCCCGTAGCACATGCTTGCTTCCCCTGAGCTATGAAAACAAAAAATATCTCCAAATATTGCCAAATATCCCCTGGAAAACAAAATAGCCTTTATTGAGAACCACAGATATAGAAATAAAATAATTATTGTACTGTGCTCTACTTCTTAAAGCAAAAATATTCAGTAATAAAATGTTTACAGAAAGCCAGAATGTTAACATTTGAAGGACCTTGGAAAATAAAAAAATAAACCTCTTATTTCAATAATGAAAAATTTGAGAGCGAGTAAGGCGGCTTCTTTGCAATCACAGAGTGAGGTATTTGGCAGAGTTGTCTTAAATCCAGGTTTTTTGACACCTAGTTAGGGTTGGGCCATCATAGATGCTCAAATTAGAAAATCCTGTCAACCAAGATTACCAGTGGGCCACTTGGACTAGCACCTAAATTGTTTGGTTGACAATCTCCCTAGCAGGAATGGTCGCATAATTTGTGGGATCCAGTGCATATTTAAAATGCAGAACACCTTGTTTAAAAAATAGAAACAAGTGTCATTAAAGCTTTTTTCTTCCTTTCACAATTTGTCTTTTTTGTCCTTTCTTGGTGTTTTTTTATTTTTACATTTTAAAAAATTTCTACCTAATGTGCAATCCCTCAGAAACAGGAATACTCAAGAGGTTTTTGTGCCCAGAAACCTGCTCCATGACTTGGTGTGCTTTTATTGACTGCTGGGTTCTCCCTTTTTGGCAGGCAGTATAACAATATACCATGCCCTTCTGGAGGGTGAGAGGAAGTGGAGCAAGGCATTTCTCTTTCTCAAAGCCAAACCCACAGCGAATGTAGTACTCCCAATGGCAATTGTACACCAGAGCTTATTCCTGAATTGGTAGTGATGAATGGGTGAGAGATTCACTCTTATTGAGGTACTGCCTAATTCACTGTGGTACTACACTCCAAGCAAGAACAGTAGTCATCCTACCTCAGCCCAAGACTCACAGGAGCCCCAACCCCTTGAGTGCCAAGAACTCACTTTGGGAAGGCATAGAGGCAGTAGGAAGAAGGATTGCAAGAGAAACTAGGCTCCAAGATCCTGTCACATGCTCCATAGTCACATTGGACTTTGTGTACAAAATACAATTTAAAGACAAAATTAGTAATAATTTCAAGATGGTGACTGTAAAGCACTAAGCTCCAAACAGAGGACTGTCTTTTAAGTGTGGAATTCTTGTGACTGCCAGTTAACATGCCCATGATGTCAGTCCTGCTCCTCGGTCAGAGTGCAAAATTTACCAATGTGCAGCTATTTAAAGTGACATTTACAAAAAAAATGTTTAAAAATGACTATTGACACTTTCTGATTGTATTCTACTCTATAGTCATACTAATCTTTTAAGACATGGGAAAAATATTTTTTGAAAAGCAATTTTACTATGTCATTAATGATTTCTTGAAAGATTTTGAACTCTGAGCAAATGCAACAAATGCAACTATAATTCACACACAATTCTGTATGTTTTCATTACATTCAGTAGAAAATAAATACATTATATGTCTCATATATTTATAATAAAATTATTTTTGGTTTTGGTTCTCATGGTGAGCTCATAAGGTAGATAATGGGAGGAGTTGTATTTTTGCCTTTTCTAATCTGGCACTTAACTTCTGCACTTCAATTTACCCTAGAGAAAATATAATCAAAACATGAAGTTTGTGGAATGTGATCATATATTCAACTATCTGTTCATATAGTATCATTAATCTTTTGAATGTAGTCTGGGGATATCCTATCAATTTCCTCTCCTTATTCAAATAACTCCAAGAAAGTTAAAAGACAGTACTTACAGATACAGCTGCCAACTCAGTTTTGGAAATTCTACCAATGTGATTATATCTCATTGGCAAGTTTATTAACATGTTATCTGGACAAGGCGAACCTAGAGAGACATAGCTGATTTGATGACTATCTTCCCAGGTTGAAGGTGAACAATCTACCAATATAATCTATTTACAAGTGAAACCTCTTTCAGGTATTGAATCTGCTTGCCTCCATAAGAAGAGCTGCTGCATAAGCAGCTGAGAGTGTTTACATGGGAGACTAACAGCAGGCTACTGTAGAAACTTGGACTCCAAGTAATTGGCATGGAAAATGAATTCAATTCATTAACAGGTCTCTGAAACAGAGCCCTTTGAAAATCAGCTTGATAGTTTCGTTTAATAAGCATTCGGTACCTCCAGACAAATCCACTACACTTTCACCTTTCACTTTCCTCTTGGTGCTACTTGCAGTCAGGCTCTGCTGCCTGTTAACAGGCATCGCTCTGAAAAAGAAAATGTTTTGCAGGAAGAGCAACAGCACACAGTCTTATATATGTATGCACAAACACCCAAGATATTTTTCTCTCAAAAATGATGGTGCTTTCCTAACCAAATTTTTGGAGTAAAGCAGGAGCCAAAAGGCTTTGAAGCAAAGAGAAGAATGTTCCTAGGACTGCAGCTCTGGTATTGAGGGTCAGCCACAGATTCTCAGCGTCTGGCATCATCAACATGGATATCAGTCGTATGTGTAGAGATGGGGCTTGACACTAAGCTTCACTGTTTGTCCAGACATTTCTAAGTCTAGTCTGAGGAGACAAAATCATTTACAAATGCCAGGGCTGGGGTAGTTCTGAGAGGTAACTAAATTTTCCATAAGGCCCTGAAAGGTACCATTAACTGCCCAAAGTCACACTGGAATTCAAATCTCCAAGTCTGAAACAATATAGAATTCCTTCTAAGAGCTGAATTTTTAAAGGGCCAGCCTAGGGTAAAAATCAGTAAATGAAACGGGAAGAAAACGGTAGACTTGGGGTGGAATGTTTATTAGTTCAACATCCAAGTAAATTGGGGATACTCTGGACAAAGTGAAGTGGAAAATTGAAGCAATAAGGTAGATAATTCAATTCAAAACATATTCCTCTAAAATAGATAATTGAAGCAAGAATTTTTTTTTTTTTTTGCCTTGAATTATCTTGATAGTTGTCTCAATTATCCACTTCGCTGTGTATGTGTAGACTCAGCCAGCCAAAGAGATCATAATTATCACTACTTGATCTTAATCTGATGTCTTCCCTTATAAAACAGTTACCAGTAAATGTGAACCTAAAGGCAACTTGTGAGAGGTGTAGTAAAGAGAACAGAATGCCCTTTAAGTATCTCCAGCAATAATAGAAAATGGTAAAATGGAGTGCATGAATTGTGTGCATATGAAAATCTGTAAATTAAGCAATTTCACCTGTCATCAAAATCAGCCACCAGGAATTGAGCATTACATAAGTACAAGAGAGCAATAGGGCTTTGTACACTCTTTGATTGAAGGAATTTGATTTAGTTGCAAATATAGGTTTTTCAGTTATGAAAAACGAAAGCCAATAGCTTTCAAAAAGAGGTTAAGCCTAGTGACTTTTAAACATTACACATGATACATTATATAACCTGTTTTCAGACAAAAGCTCAGTTGCACATAGGCAGAGTAGGGTAAACCTCTTTTACATACAAGGAGGTGGCTATTTACAAATGGATAGATGAGTCTGTCCTGGCACAATTCAGTCCCTTGTGAGTTTTTATTGTGTTCCCATTAAGGTAGAGTTGAAAATGTTAAACCAACAAACACACAGTTCAATAATGCTTGCTTGTTTTTAACTCTGAGGAAAGGAAAGCAATGCAGAAGTAGCTGGACATTGAAATCTTGCAGAAAGAAGAGGGTTTGCAAATATTTGCCATTTGAAATCTCATTTTGAATCCTTTTCAATTAATGTGTACTATTTTCCAATTACTATTAACAAACATTGTCAATGTAGTACACAGTAAGTGCATGGTCACTGGATCCAGTTGGGTTGAGTTGAAATTGTAACTCTATAACTTACTAGTTGTGTGAATTTGCCCAAATATTTTAACTTTACTTGTGAGTAAGGCTGTCTTCAGCAGCAAAATAAACATAATGGTAATGCCTTTATTCAAGGGTTGTTTTGCAGACCAAATACCTAGAAATTGATTAAATTGGTGCTTGTCATGTAGTGAAGACTAAGTATTAGCTATTATTATAATTTCATTTTCCTTGGTTATCTCTGTGTAGAGACGTAGATTGACATTAGGAGGTAAACATCTGTACAAGTTAGAGATGCCCATTGACAATCCCTTCCTGGAGCTTTTAATATATATATTTTTAAAAACCTACATCTATGCATTTGAAGGGCCCTTTGATTGGCAGTTCTAACTGTTTCATTTATTGATGAGGAAATGAGAGCAAAGAAGAGGAATAGATTTGCTAAGTCACACACTTATGAACCAGCAAAGCTGAAGTGAATGGCTGAGACCTAAAAAAGCTAATATCAAGTCAAAACCTTGAATTTTATAAAAGAGAAATGCTTTTCATTTTTATCACCCAGCTTATATAAGCATTGACTTATATATAGTAATTTTTCATTTCTTTTATGCAAAATTTCACAATTTTTTGTTACTTTCTTTTCTTGCAGGAGAGCAGGAAAATAAAGAGTTTGGGCATTTGAGAGGCAAGCCCAAATGAGCCATCTCCAAGAAAGATATTTTATAAACTCGAGGACATGTCAGAAACATTGTGGTATCCTGAAAAGTGAGTGGGGTGGGGATTAGATTTAAGAACATGACATTTATTTTATTTTATTTTAAAGACATTGGGTATAATTCAGGATTAGGTAGATAAGTGGACATAGTACTGGTAAAGTTTGGGTCCCCTCTTGGTCCCCACTTCACCTGGTTTGAGATCAGTTACCCTTATTGATGTTATTTGCCCCTCTTCCCTTCCCTGGCAGTGTCCTTCTACTGTCAAACCCTTTCTTGTAGTGTTATGATAAATGTTCAGGGTCCACTTATGAGTGAGAACATGCAGTGCTCAGTTTTTGTTTCTGTAATAGATCACTGAGTATTATAAACTCTACATCCATCCAAGTTGCTGCAAAGTCTGTAATTTTGTCCTTCATTTTGGCTGCATAATATTCCACTATGTATATGTACCGCTTTTATTTTACCCAGTCCATTTTTGATGGGCAGCACGGTTGGCTCCATGTTTTTGCTATTGTGAATAATGCTGCAATAAACATGCACGCATGTGCAGGTATATTTTTTTATCAAATGTTTTGAGTTCCTGCGGGTATATTCCCAAAAGGGGGATTGCTGGGTTGTATGAAAGATCTATTTTTAAATCTTTTAGAAATCACCACAGTTTTTCACAGGGGATGTATTAATTTACATTCTCACCAACAGTGTAGAAGTATTTCCTTTTCTGCACATCTTCTTCAGCACCTGTTGTATTTTGAGTTATTTATGATGGTCATCCTGACTGGAGTTAGGTGGTATCTCAGTGTGGTTTTAATTTGCATTTATTTGATGATTAGTGAGGCTGCCCCTATGTCTTCTTTTGAGAAGTGTTTTTTCATATCTTTTGCCCGCTTTTTCATAGGACTTTTTTTGGGGGTGGGCTGTTGTTGTTTTTTTCTCTTTCTTCATATTTGAGTTTCTTGTAGATCCTGGATGTTAGGCCTTTGCCAGATATAGAGTAGGAAAATATTGTTTCCCATTCACTGGGCTGTTTCCTTGCTCTCTCAATCATTTCTTTTGCTTTGCAGAAGCTTTTCAGTTTGATGAAGTCCCCCTTGTCTACCTTATCTCTTATGGCATTTGTTTTTGGGAATTTGATGGAGAATAGATTGCCTATTCCAATGTGCAAAAGAGTGTTTCCTTCTAGGATTCCTATACTTTGAAGCTTTATGTTTAGGTCTTTGATTCATCTAGAGTTGGTTTGTGTGTGTGATGAAAGGTAGGGATCCTGTTTCAATCTTCTGCATTTGGCCAGTTAGTTTTCCCACCACTATTTACTGAATAGGTTCTCCTCCCCCCAGTGGTTGTTAGCGAAGGCTTTTTCTAAGATGAGTTGATTAAGAAGTTGTGGCTTTGCATCTGGAATCTCTATCCTGTTGCATTGGTCTATATGCCTGTACTTGTACAAGTTCCAGGCTGTTTTGTGTATTGTAGCCTTATAGTAAAGTTAAAGTCAATCTGACTTTGTTTCTTTTGCTAAGGATTGTTTTGGCTATTCTTTATTTTTCTATAATTAATTTCTGTATTGTCATTTCCAAGTGTGAGAAGAGTGATGTTGGTAATTTAATGGGTTGTGCATTGAATCTATAGATTGTCTTTTGTAGGATGGACGGCTTAACAATGTAGATTCTTCCAACCCATGAGCGTGGAATGTTTTTCTGTTTGTTTGTGTCTCTTTGATTTCTTTGAGCAATGTTTTTTAGCTTTCGTCGTAGAGGTCTTTAACTTCTCTGGTTAGGGGGATGCTGAGATATTTCATTTTTTGTGTGTGTGTGTAGCTATTGTGAATTGTATTGTCCTTTTTATTTTGTTCTCTGCTTGTTTGTTGTTGGTGTATAAGGATGCAGCTGTTGGTGTATAAGGATGCAGAATCTACATTGTTAAGTTGTCCATCCTACAAAAGACAATCTATAGATTCAATGCACTAACCATTAAATTACCAACATCACTCTTCTCACACTTGGAAATGACAATACAGAAATGACAATACTGCTGTCTTTTGCCGAAATCTTTTATTAGTGTGTGGAGGTTTTTGACAGATTCTCTTGGGTTTTTAAGGTACAGGTTCATGTCGTCAGCAAAGAAGGATAATTTCACTTCCTATTTTCCTGTTTGGATACCCTTGATTTTCTACTCTTGTCTGACAGCTTTAGCTAGGACTTCCAACACTATGGTAAACAGGAGGGGTGAGAGTGGGCAGCCTTGTCTTGTTCCAGTTTTCAGGGGAAATACTTCCTATTTCTGTCCATTTAGCAATATGTTGGCTGTGGGTTCATTGTAGATGACTCTAACTATTTTGAGGTGTGTTCCATCTATGCCCAGGTGTTCAAGAGTTTTTAATCAAGAGGGGATGTTGGATTTTATTGAAAGCTTTTTCTGTCTAATGATATAATCATGTAGTTCTTGTGTTTACATCTTTGATATATTTAATTATATTTATTGTCTTGCAGATGTTGAACAAACCCTGCATCCCAGAGATGAAGCCTGTTTGGTCATGTTGGATGATTTTTGAGATGTGTTGCTGGACCCATTTTGCTGGAATCTTGTTGACAATTTTTGCACCTATGTTCATCAGGAAAATTGGTCTTTAGTTCTCTTTCTTTGTTGGATCTTTACCCAGTTTTGGTATCAATGTGATGTTAGCTTCATAAAATAATTTGAGGATAGTTCTGTCTTTCTCAATTGCCTGGAATACTGTCATTAGGATTGGTTTCAGCTTATCCTTGCATCTTTTGTAGAATTCCTATAGAAGGCTATCTGGTCCAGGGCTATTTATTTATATATTGGTAGTTTTCTTATGACATAGTCAATTTTCTGGATTATTATTGGTCTATTTAGTGTCTCAATTTCTTCTTGTTTCCACCTTGGTAGGTTTTGTGATGTCATAAAGTCTTTCATTTCATTTAGATTTTCAAGTTTGTTTCCATACAGGTGAGAGAAGTAATCTCTGATAATCTTTTGTATTTCTTTGGGGTCAGTTGTGACTTAAACTTTTGCATTTCTGATTGTGTTTACTTGGGCTTTTTCTCTTTTTTTTTCTTGGTCACTCTGCCTAGTGGTCCATTAATCTTGTTTATCTTTTCATAGAACCAACTTTTTGTTTAGTCAATTTTTTCTATGATAGTTTTGTCTTCTATGGCCTGTATTTGGGTTTTTACTTTGGTGATCTGTATTCTTCTGCTGAAGTTAGGGTTTTGGTGGTCATACTTTTCCAGTTTCCTTAGATATTTTGTTAGGCAGTTAACTTATGATCTTTCTATTTTCTTGATGTTTATTCATAGAGATATGAATTCCCTTCTTAGTACCATTTCATGGTACCCTTTCTTGTTACCATTTCATGACATCCCAGAGGTTTGGTAAGATATTTCTTCATTTTCATTTGTTTCCAGGAAACCTTTATTTTCTGTTTTGATTCACATGTTGACCCAGGAGTTGTTCAGCATCATGGTGTTCAGTGTCCAAGTATTTGTGGGTTTGGGGAGAATTTTACTGGTGTTGATATTTATTTTTATTCCACCATGGTCTAAGAAGGTATATGCCAGTATTACAATCTTATGGAATTTGTTTATGGTTGATTTATGGTCAAGTATGTGTTCTATCTTGCAGTGTGTTCCATGCGATAATGATTAGAATGTATATTCCATGGTTGTTGGGTGGATTGTTCTGTAGGTATCTATTAAGTCCATTTGGCAAAGTGTCGGTTAAAGTTCCAGATTCCCTTGTTGAAAAAATGGAAAATAAAAAATAAATAAATATCAGTGAATTAGAAAACAAAAACAACAGTACTAATGAAGACAAAGCTCACTTGATTGAACTAAAGTATGCTAGAAAAATGGTTTCCCGTATGGCCCAGTGCTGTTTCCATCCAAACTTGTACAGTTAATTTCATTTCCCCTTGGCCTTTGTGATTCCAAGACAGCCCTGACCAGAAACGTTTTTCAAATTCTTACCTCCATTCCTCTCCCTAACCCACCCATCCCTAGCAAATACAGAGAAACATTAAAAGTCAGTTTAACCATTAGCATCTCAGTATTCTCAAGTAGTCTCACCTTTTTGGAACCAACACTTTTTTTTTTTTTTTTTTGAGTTAGAGTCTCACTCTGTCGCCCAGACTGGAGTGCAGTGGCCGCTCTCGGCCACCGCAGCCTCGACCTTCTGGGCTCCGGCGATCCTTCCGCCTCAGCCTTCCACGTAGTGGAACTACAGGCACACGCTACCACGCCCAGCTAATTTCTGATTTGTTGTAGAGATGAGGTGTCACCAAGTTGCCCAGGTGGGTCTCGAACCCACGGCTCAGGCAATCCACTCACCTCGGCCTCCCAAAGCGCCGGGTTACAGGCTGAGCCAACATTTTTTAAAGCTATTGCAGTATAGCACACTTTAATTACAATGAAATCATGTGATGAAAGGAAAGCAGTATCTTCAGCCCTTTCCTCTGGTTTTTTTTTTTTTTTTTGAGTTATAAATTTTACTGAGCAAATTTTTATCTTATATTAGAGGCCTGTCATGAGGTGGTAGTATAGAGTGGTGACCAAGAGGTCCAGTAGGCTCTGAAGCCAGGTTGCCTGGAATAAAATACCAGGTCTGTCACTTAACTCTTTCATGACCTTGGGCAAGTTATGCTGCCCTAAAATTTATTTACGCGAATACCTGGAAACACAGGAACTTGGGAAAACAGAGACCAATGAGGGCTGGAATGGTTAGAAAAGGTTTCTCAGATAATATGAGGATTAAGGATAATTGTGTTCAGACATGTATCTCTTTAAGACAAAATTGATCAGACTATATCCAACGTATTTTGTTTCATTCTTATTTGTTTCAATTCACTAATGGGGACACTGACAAAACTGTTATGACAGGCCCTTTTGGTTCATTTGCAAAGAGACACTTTTCTGAAACCTAGAGGTCACATTTCTATATAAAAATGAGTGAAAAGCATACATATGGAAATACTTTAAGAAACCTTTTAATATTTAAGCAAAATATTTTTTTTCCTCAAAGCAAGAGATCTGGTGAGAGATTGGCAGCTGCAACCATGGTATTCAAAACGGCATCAAGAAAAAGGATGCATTACACAAGCCTCTGAAAATTAAACCATCTGATAGCCAAGGAGAAATAAATAACAGAGAGGGCAGCCCCATTTCCCTCCTTTGGACTTTTTAAAAATTTTGAAATGAAAATAAAATCAACACAGAGAGGAAAAAAGGAAATAAGGGAATAGGTATCAAGAAGAGAAGCTGGGAAGTCTTTTAAAATGATACACCATAGTCACAAAGTCTCTGAATCCTTCTTCTTGCCAAGTAAAAACTACAACTGCAAAGTATTTTTCACCACATTGAAAATCTGAGCATATTTTCAACAACACGTTTTATCCCCTGCCTGTCCTTATTGAGCGGCACCAAGTGTTTACTGTACTGTGCTGGAAGTTTGACTATATCTTGTAGATGACAATTTTATATAAAGAAAAGTGACAAAATAATAAAGTAAACATTATTAGGAATGATGATCTTATGGAAAAATAGGACATCTTGTTTGAGAGGAAATCTTCTAATGTAAAGCAGTATTTCATTTCCTGATTATTTTCCTTTGTGATTGTCATCTGGTGATGACACATAGAAGTACCTCCAGAGAGATAAAAAAAGTAGAAAGAGAAAAACCAAGAAAGGTAGAAAAAAATTTATATTTCCTATTCTGCCCTGATTGTCACCCTCTATAGTATAACCAATTACTTGTAACTTAAACAAAATGTATAAAATAAAAACTTCACTCCCACCTTGTCACTAAATAAATATGGGCCAGAAATGAATATAGCAGGAAAAATAAAATAGCTAAATGATCAAATGTTGCTAAACAGTCTAGAGTAGAACCAGGCACCAGTAAGTTAGGTCCCATCTTCTTTCCTTTCCTATATGCAGGGAAGTGGTGTGAGGGAATGAAAAATAATGGGAGTAAGAACACAAAACTGAAGCCAACATTAATGTAATTCTCCTCACACCTTGCCTATTAGTTACAAATATACTATGACTTTCCAGGGTTGTCAGGCCTCCATCTTCAAATCTTTAAAATTCATAAAGAAAAACTTCTGTTGATACTACTTCCAAATATATCAAAGTTTGCCGGGTTTCTCTGCCCCTAAAACTTTCAGGAAAAAAAATTTTTTTTCAAGAAACCAAGAATGCTTTCTCGTAGCTACATTGATGCAAAATCCTTTAAAAAAAATTGTGAGGCTGCAAAGAAAAAGTAATGCTTCTAAACTGTGGGTGGGAATATAAGCTAGTTCAACATTTGTGGGGAGCAATGTGGTGTTTTCTCAAATAACTAAAAATTGAATTACCATACACTCCAGCAATCCCACTATGGGGAATGTACCCAGAGGGACATGAATCACTCCACCAAAAAAGAAACCTGCACAGGTATGTTGATGGCAGCACTATTCACAACAGCAAAAACATGGAGTCAACCCAGATGTTCATTGAAAAAGTGGACTGCATAATGAAAATGTGGTACATATACACAATGAAATACTATGCATCCATAAAGAAGATCAAAATCATGTCCTTTGTAGCACGTGGATGCAGCTGGTGACCATCATTCGAAGTGAACTATCACACAAACAAAAAACTGAATACTGCATGTTTTCACTCATAAGCAGTCCTTATATTTAAACATATAAGTACAAAGGCATTAACAATTGCTGGGCACTAGTAGCAGGGGGAGAAAGGGAGGGGAATTAAGGGGCACACAACCTTTTCCTGGGGTGCCATGTACACTACCAGGAGGAAAGTCAGTTTACCAGGAGTCCAAACTCCATTTGCATGCAATCCACTTATGTAGCTAATTAGCACATGTACTTCACATCTCTAAAATAAAAATTAAATAAAAAAAGCCTATTTGGCATATTTAGTTTTTAAATTTTCTTTGAAGTAAATGTTCCCTAATATGAGACCTTGACCACCAGTTTTTAAAACAAGGTATTTTTCCAGGTTTCTTTAAAATAGAGCTACTTAATTACAAACTTGGACAAGGACTGGCTTCAGTGGTTCTGAGTTATTTTCCTAAGTGTATTACCATAATGACTTATTCTCATGCAATATTTTAAATGAGAAGACGTATAATTACATTATGAGAGATAAAAGATAGAACTAACAAGATGTTGGTATGAAATAAGGCATTCAAATGAGTCGATGTCTCTTTATGTATTTGACCAGTCCATCTGGTGTTTGAGACAAAAGTATATCATAACAAAATATCTAGTATATCATTTCATTGAACTTCTACGCAGAGAACAGACATTCACACAACAAAATCATGGATATCTACTTGTTTGTGATGCTGTTCTATTGATTTTTGAGCTGCTCTGAGTCCCTCACCATGGGAGTGCAGCTGCAGGAGTGATAAAATAACTGGGAAGCCAACAGAGCAGCAAGCAGAGCAAGTCAAATTGGCAAAATTATTTAACACTGAAGCTCAACCTCACCAACCTCTTAGCATATCAATAATGAATTGTTTGGGGCCATAATAACAAAGGTGGAAACAATAGAAAACAGGACCAGGCACAGTTAGTTATTCCATGTGTTCTTGTAATGTTCCTTAATTAATACAGCAATCACATTGGGATGGCAGTAAGCCATGAAAGATGCACTAAGGGCCTTTGCTGAGATTGCAATCGTATAACCTCACTTTACTTTTTGTATTCCTGTGTCACTTCAGTTCTCCCCATGCTCCCTGGCTGTCCAAATCCTGTCCCCCACCTCTCTGCCAACTTACCCCAATACATTTTTGCCCCCGACACATCATTCATCTCTGTTTTAAAAGTCTCCATTCCTTTCACCAGATTAAGGGCCCAGCATACCACAATATGACCTCATCATAACTAGTTATGTTTGTAACTACCCTATTTACAAACAAGGTCACATTCTAAGATATTGAAGTTTAGGACTTCAACATATGAATCTGCACGGTACACAAATCAACCCATAAAAAGTCAAAATTAATAACAATAGTTACCGCTTTGATCCAAGCCCTATGTTCCAAGCCCTATTATTGATTTTAAAATTTATATTCAAGAGATACATGTATACATTTTTACATGGATATGTGTGTGATGGTGAGGTTTGATTTTCTATTGAATCTGTCATTTAGTTGTATAGGTTTTTTACGTGGGTATATTGTGTGATGGTAAAGTTTGGGCTTCTATTGAAACTGTCACCCAAATGGAGAGGACGGTACCCAATGGGTAGTTTTCCAACCTTTGATTTTCCTCCCTCCTTTCTTCCTTTAGAAGTCCCCGTTTTCTGTTTCTCCCATTCTTATGCCTATGTGTTTATCTCCACTTATAAGTGAGAACATGTGGTATTTGGTTTTATGTTTATGCTAATTTGCTTAGAGTAATGGCCTTCAACTGCTTTCACATGGCTGCAAAGGACATGATTTTGTTATTTTTTTATGGCAATGCAGTATTCCATGGTATATATGTACCACATTTTTTTTATCCAGTCCACTGTTGTTGGGCACCTACATTGGTTCTATGTTTATGCTACTGTTCTTTTGCGACTGTGACGAGCTACAATAAACATACAAGTGAAGGTGTCTTTTTGTTAGAAAAAATTATGTTTCTTTGGATATATATTCAGTAGTGGGATTTCTAGGTTGAATGGTAAACTTATTTTAGTTCTATGAGAAACCTGCAAACTATTTTTCACAGGTGTTGAACTAGCTTACATTTCCACCAACAATGTATGAGTATTCCCTTTTCTCCACAATCTTGGCAACATATTGTTTTTGACTAATTAAAAAATAGGTATTCTGACTGGTGTGCGATACTATTCATTGTGATTTTGATTTGCATTTCTTTGATGATGAGCTATATCGAGCATTTTATCATGTTAGTTGGTTGTTTGTATGTCTTTTTTTGAGAAATGTCTGTTTATGTCCTTTGCCCAGTTTTTAATGGGTTTATTTTTTTCCTGTTGATTTAAGTTCCTTACAGAATCTGGCTATTATCCCTTTGTCAGGTGCATTGTTTGCAAATATTTTCTCCCTTTCTGTAGGTCGTTTATTTACTCTGATGATGGTTATTGTTTTGTTTTGTTTTTTGTTTTTTTTGTTTCTGTGCAGATGGTTTTTAGTTTAAGTAGGCCCCGCTTACCAATTTTTCTTTTTGCTGTATTTGCCTTTGAGGACTTGGTAATTAATTAGTCACCAAGGCCTATGTCCAGAATAGTATTTGCGAGACTTTCTTCTAGAATTTTTATAGTTTGAGGCTGTACATGTAAGTCTTTAATCCATCTTCAGTTAATGTTTGTATATAGTGAGAACTAGGAGTCCAGCTTCATTCTTCTATATATGATTAGCCAGTTTTCCCAGAAACATTTATTAAATAGGATGTCCTTTCCACAGTGTCTATATTTGTCAATTTTGTCAAAGATCATTTGGTTATAGGTGATCAGCTTTTTTAATTTGTTCTCAATTATATTGTTTTGGTGTCTGTTTTTGTATGTGTACTATGTTGCTTTAGTTACTACACCCTCGTAGCAAAGTTTGAAATCTGGTAATGTGATATCTTCAGCATTGCTTTATTTTTTGCTTTGGCTATTCAAGATGTTTTTTGCTTTTGTATGAACTTAAGTATTGATGTTTCAGTGAAAAATGATGCCAGTAGTTTGATAGGGATTTCATTGAATTTGTGTGTTGCTTTGAGAAGTATAAACATTTTCAATTCGTGAGCATAGAATGTTTTTTCATTTGGTTGTGCTGTCTTTGATTTCTTTCAGCAGTAGTTTGTGGTTCTAGTTGTAGATATCTTTCACCTCTTTGGTTGATGTATTTCTAGGTATTGTATTATTTTGCAGCTATTTTAAATAAGATTGTGCTCTTGATTTGGTTCTTAGGTTGAACATTGTTGGTTCTTAGGTTGAACATTGTTGTTTTATACAAATGCTACTGATCTTTCAGCATTGATTTTGTATCCTGAGATTTTACTGAAGTTGTTTTTCAAGTCTAATGAGTCCTTTGGTGAAATCTTGAGTTTTCTAGTATAGAATCATATTGTCTTCAAAGAGAGATAATGTGCCTTCTCTTTTTCCTACTTAGATACCTTTTATTTCTTTCTCTTGCTTGATTGCTTTGCAGGCCCTATGTTTAGATATTTGTATGGAGTATCTCATTTAAGTGCAACAACCATTATATGGTTTACTTACTATTAATGCCCCTAACTTATAGATTAGAAACTGAGGTTCAGAGAATATGAGCCTAAGTTAGCAAGTGACTGATCCAGGATTGAAGTCCAGCTAATTTGTTAGAACCTCTACTACTAATTATAGACTTTTAAAATCTAATGGTGTATATTCCTTTGAACTCTGATGCAACACACAGTGTATTCCATTTTTCAAAAATCCATTCCACCTGACACACATACAGAAAACAACTACACTATACAAAAACAATGTTCCTTGTTGCACATATGTTAAACAAGGTTAATATTCTGCCTTGTAGCATTTTATTTTGCACACTAAGGGTTTTCTAATTTTCCAGTCAGGGAATACACTTTTCTTGGTCAAGAATTATGCCTTCTACCTTTTTATAACATGCAAAGACTAGCGCAGTGTTGACTTTTAATAATTAGTTGTTGAGAGAAAAGTATTCCAGAAATCAAGATTCCTGAATATGTCACCTTCAATAGACAGATGACTGATTTTAAAACTCTTCATAGGAAATGCACAAAAATTAACTCAAAATGGATTAAAGACTTAAACATAAGAACCAATACTATAAACATCTTAGAATAAAACCTAAGAAATACTCATCTGGACATTGACCTAAGCAATACATTCATGACCAAGTTCTCAAAAATCAAAGACTGCAAAAACTAAAATTGACAACTGGTACCTTATCAAGCTAAAAAAAAAACAAACTTCTGAATTAAAAAAAATAGTCAAGAGTGTAAGAGAGTAAAGAAACAATCTATAGAATGAGAGAAAATATCCATAAACTAGGCATCTGAATCTATAAGAAACTCAAATGAATTGACAGGAAAAAACAAAACAGAAACAAATAACCCTATTAAAAAGTGAGTAAAGGACATGAACAAATGCTTCACAAAGGAAGACATACAAGCAGTCAACAAGCAGATGAAAACATACTAAACATCACTAATCATCTGAGAAATGCAAATCAAGACCACAATGAATATCATCTCACACCAGTCTGAATAACTATCATTAAAAAGTTAAAAAAAAAAGATGTTGACAAGGCTGCAAAGAAAAGGGATGCTTGTACACTGTTGGTGGGAATGTAATCTAGTTCAATTCTCACGGAAACCAGTTAGGAGATTTATCAAATAACCAAAAATAAATTTACCATTTGATCCAGTGATTCCCCTACTAGGTGTATTCCCAAAGGAACAGAAATAGTTATACTAAAAACACAACTGCATACATATGTTATTCACAGTTATTATTCACAAGAGCAAAAACATGAAACCAACCCAGATGCCCATAAATGGTGAAATGGATCAAGAAAATGTGGTACAGAAACAACAACAACAACAAAATTAAATATCTCATGTTCTTACCCATAAGTGGGCCCTAAACATTAGGCATGTGAACACAAAAGTAGGAACTACTGATGTTGGGTGCTGCTAATAGAGAAAGGTAGAGAGGTGGGATAAGAGGCATACAATCACCCATTGGGTACCATGTCTACTACTAGGGAGAAAGCAGTCTCACTAGAAACCCAAACTTAACCTCGATGCAATATACTTATATAGCAAATTCTCACATGAATTCCACAACTCCAAAATTAAAAAAAAATTAAATATGGTATACACCATGGAATAAAACTAATGAAATCAAGGCATTTTTAGCAACGTGGATGCAGCTGGAGGTTTTGCTTCTGGAATCTCTATCCCATTCCATTGGTCTATGTGCCTCTTCTTGTACTAATACCAGGCTTTTTTTATTACTGTAACTTTATAGTAAAGTTTGAAGTCTGGACGTGTGATACCTCCTGCTTTGTTTCTTTTGCTAAGGATTGTGTTGGCTGTTCTTAGTCATTTTGTTTCCATATGAATTTCTGTATTGTCATTTCCAGGTCTGAGAAGAATGATGTTCGTAGCTTAATGAGTATTGCGTTGAATCTGTAGAATGCCTTTGATAGGATGGACATCTTAACAGTGTTGATTCTTTCTATCCATGAGTATGGAATATTTTTCCATTTGTTTGTGTCTTCTTAGACTTTTTTGAGCAGTGTTTTTTAGGTCTCATTGTAAAGGTCTTTCACTTCTCTGGTTAGGAAGATGCCCAGGTATTTTATATTCTAGGTGGCTATTGTGAACGGGATTGTGCTTTTTATTTGGTTCTCTGCCTGCTTGTTGTTGGTGTATAGGGATTCAACTGTCTTTTGCACATTTATTTTGTACCCTGAGACTTTGTCAAAGTCCTTTACCAGTGCCAGTGGGTTTTTGACAAATTCTCTTGAATTTTCAAGGTATAGGATCATATCATCAGCAAAGAGGGATAACTTGACTTCCTCTTTTCCTATTTGGATACCCCTGATATGTTTCTCTTGTCTAATTGCCTGTGACAAGACTTACAACACAATATTGAACAAGAGGGGTGAGAGTGGACAACCTTGTCTTGTTCCAGTTTTCAGGGGAAATGTTTCTAGTTTCTGACCATTAAGCAATATGCTATCTGTGGGTTTGTTGTAGAAGGCACTTACCATTTTGAGGTATGTTCCTTCTATACCTAGGTGTTTGGGGGTTTTTATCAAGAAGCGGTGCTGGATTTCATCAAAAGCTTTTTCTGCATCTATTGAGATAATCATGTGGTTCTTGCTTTTACATCTGTTGATATACTTAATGACATTTATGGACTTACGAATGTGCTGATCCAGTCCTGCATCTTGGGGATGAAGCCTACTTGGTCATGGTGGATGATTTTTGAGATGTGTTTTTGGATCCGATTTGCTAGAATCTTGTTGAGGAATTTTGCATCTATGTTCCTAAGTCATATTGGCCTGTAGTTCTCTTTCTTTGTTGGATCTTTACCTGGTTTGGGTATCAGTATAATGTTAGCTTTATAAAATGATTTAGGGAGAATTCCATCGTTCTCAATTGCCTGGAATACTTTCAATAGGATTGGTATCAGCTCCTTCTTGTGCGTTTTGTAGAATTCTGCTGGAAAGCCATCTGGTCCAGGGCTTTTTTTTGTAGGTAGTTTTCATATGACAGAGTAAATTTCCTGGGTTGTTATTGGTCTATTTAGTGTCTAAAAGTCTTCTTGTTTTAACCTGGGGAGGTTGTGTAATGTCAGAAAATCCTCCAGTTCATCAAGGTTTTCAAGATTGTTTCCATATATGTGTACATAGTAATCTCTGATAATCTTTTGTATTTTTTCAGGATCAGTTGTGATTTGATCTCTTGTATTCCTGATTGTGTTTATTTAGGCTTTTTCTCTTTTTCCTGGTCATTCTGGCTAGGGGCCAACCAATCTTGTTAATTCTTTCAAAAAACCAATTTTTTGTTTTGTTGATGTTTTCTATGATATTTTTGTCCACTATGTCCCATATTTGGGCTATTATTTTTGTGATTTGGATTCTTCTGCTAAAGTTGGGTTTTTGGTGGTCTTCTCTTTCCAGCTTCTTTAGGTGATTTGTTAGGCTCTCCACTTGTGATCTTTCCATTTTCTTGATGTGTGCTTGTAGAGATATGAACTCCCCTCTTAAAACTGATTTCATGGCATCCCAGAGGTTTTGGTACAATGTTTCTTCATTTTCATTTGTTTCAAGGAATCTTTCAATTTTTTCTTTGATTTCTGTGTTGACCCAGTCGTTGTTCAGCATCATGCTGTTTAGTGTCCATGTCTTTGTGGGTTTTAGGGAAATGTTGTTGGCTTTAATGTTTATTTTTATTCCACTATGGTCTGAGAATGCGCATGGCAAGATTTCAACCTTGTGGAATTTTTTTATGCTTGATTTATGGCCAAGAATGTGATCAATCTTAGAGTATGTTCCATGTGGCGATGAGTAGAATGTATATTCTGTGGTTTGGGTTGAATAATCTGTAGGTATCCACTAAGTCCCTTTGGTCAAGTGTCAAGTTTAGGTTCTGTATCTTTTTGTTGATTTTTTTCCTCGATGATCTATCTAGGGCTGTCAGTGGGGTATTAAATCCCCTGCTATAATAGTGTTAGAGTCTATATCTTTTTTCAGTTTATTCAGTAGTTGTTTTATAAACATTGGGTGCGTATATGTTTACGATGAGTATTTCTTGTTGATGGATTGAACCTTTTATCATTATATAGTGTCCTTTTGTACCTTTTAAATTTTTTATAGCTGAAAGATTATTTTGTCTGATATTAAGATGGCAACTCCTGCCTTCTTTTGTGATCCACTGGCCTGGAAACTCATTTTCCATCCTTTAACTTTGAGTCTGTGTGCATCCCTTGTAGTGAGATGAGTCTCCTGGATGCAGCAAATAATGGGATCATGGCTTCTTATCCAGTCCACCATTCTGTGTGTTTTCAGTTGTGCATTTAGTCCATTCACATTCAGGCGAATTATTGAAATGTAAGAGTTTATCCCTGTCATAAGGTTCTTATAGAGTTGCTCTTTTTCCTGTCTGTTGTCTTTCTTTTATTTTTTGGGTTGACTCATGTTTGTTTTCAATCTTTTTCCTGCACTCTTGAGAAGAATGTTGTCATTCTTCTTTCTTTTTCTTCTGTGTTTATTACTTTCTGAAGTGTTTCTTGTAGAGGTGGTCTAGAGGCAGCATAAGATCCTAGGGATTGGATATCTGGGAAATATTTTATTCTCCCTCCGATGAAGCTTAACTTGGCTGGGTAGGTTATTGTTGGTTGAAATTGTTTATGTTTGAGAACTTTGATGATTGGGCTCCATGCTTTCCTAGCCTGAAGTGTTTTTGCAGATACATCTGCTGTTATTCTAATTGGTCTTCCCTGGTAGGTAGTCTGACCTTTTTCTCTTGTTGCCTTTAGGATTTTTCTTTTATACCTACTTTGTTTAGGCAAATTATTAAGTGTCTGGGAGTTGGTCTTCTCATTTGTTGTCTTGCAGGGATTCTCTGAATCTCTTGTGTTTGAATTTTCACATCACTGGTGAGATGAGGGATGTTTTCTTCAATAATCTCAAGAAATGTTTGCTCCAGGGTGGCCTCTGCCTCTCTTTCTGCCTTAGGAAGGCCAATTACTCTTAGGTTCTGTCTCTTGAAGTAATCGTTCATCTCTTGAAGTTTTCTTTCTTTTTAAGCTTCTTTTCTGTTTTTGACAGTTTGGGTTAGTTCTGTATTTTGGTCTTCAAGCTCTGAGATTCTTTCTTCTGCTTAGCTAATTCTGCTTTCCATGCCTATTAGTTTGTTATTTATTACCATCACAGTATTCTTTACTGCTGTTATTTCTGTTATCAGCTCCTTCCTGTTTTCTTCTTGTCTCTCCTCAATTTTTTTTTAATTCTGTCTATTAATGTCTTGATGTCTGGGTTTGTTGCATGTGACCAGTCATTCTGGGGGCTCTTCATTGCTTGTGTTCTGACGTCTGTTTTCATAGTGTCTGACCTCCCAAGGGTCTGTGTGAGACCTATATTCTTCTTTTGGTTTTCCTTCATTTGTGCAGATTTTTCCTCCCTACTTTTTCCTTTCCTCTCCCCCATCTTCTTTAATTCTGATGTTCAGGGGTGGAGGGGTTGCTTTTACTTCTGTTTGTTCAATCTCCTATTCTTCCTTGTGTATAGCTTCTTGTTTTGTTCATTTTGGGGGTTGGGCTGTGGGTTGGGGGCAGTCTTTTTGGAAGTTTTGAGATTTAATTAAAGATGTAGCTGTGATTCAAAATCTATCTGCAGATCCCAGTATCCACTGACAGGTGTATGGATAATCTGGAACCCACTTTCCACTGCCTTGAAATCTGTCATGCAGTGAGGTTATAGGTTTACTCCCTGAAAGCAAAATGAGGTTTAAAAAGGGAAAAGGATGGAGCAGGGAGTAGGGGAAGGAAGGAGGTGGAGAGAGAGGTAAGTAAGAGGGAAAACAGACAAACGTACCAATTAACAAATGAAAAGAGACACAAAGACTGAAACAAGTAAAAAGAAAAACAATAACAACAACTACAATCTAACCAACAACTATACAAAAAAACTAAAACATACAATGATACTGACATACAAGCTATCCAACCTCCTTATCGGTGTGCTATTCCTCTATACAAAGATGGGGTCTACAGAGAAATAAAGAGAATAGAATAAAGTCAGTAAACTAACAGAACCAACCAAGCACACTCTGAGACTTTTCCTTTAAATCCAGTGTCCTTTCAGCTCTGATTTCTAGCTGTCTTTGCAGGCTGGTAGATTTGTTCACAGTTAGGATCAGTTGCCCCTGGCATGCTGTGAAGGGTTGTTCAGATTTGTGCTGCCTGCCAAGTCTGCCACTCAGATCTGACCTGGGTCTATTTAGCAAGGGGAAGGAGCTTCTGTCCTTCCCATTTTGATGTTGTTACCTTGGATCTCCAGCAGGTGGTGCTGATCTCACTGCTCCAGTTGATTTTTTTCCCAGTAGCTGGAGACTGCCAGGCAAGGCAAGCCGGGCTGGGCAGAGATCGGAGGCTGCCCAGAACAGGAGGGAGTAGGCAACAGTAGCGGCAGTGGCAGCCACTGCTTCACGGTGTGTGAAAGGAGCTGCACGTGCCTGGCTCTGGGCGAGGGGTAGGGCATGGCAGTGGCAGCAGTGGCAGTTTCAGTAAAGCGTTCTTTGGGGGGCTTCATGGTCTGGAGTCGTGGGTTACCTCAGGCAAGGGCAGGGTGACGGCAGCAATGGCAGCATCGGGAGCCATTGCTGCAGCTGAGGCTGAGATGGTTAAGGATGCTGAGGCAGCAGCTTAGCACCTTGTGAAGAGCAGGCTGTCAACAATGTGAGCTGCAGCTCCCCTGAGAAGAGCTAGAGTCTTTATGTGTGTTCTCTTTCATGGAGGGTCTCACAGACCAAACTGCCTCGTCGCCATCTTGCCAGAAGTCCCTCTAAAATGTATGTTTCTTAAGGCAAAAATTGTATTTTCAGAATATCAAGTAAAATGTAGGTATCTATTTTTAATTATAGTCGTAACTAGCAATTTTCTCCTTAAGTCATTGGTATTTACCTCACAAGATTTCTATGAGGGTAAGGTTTACCTTAATCAGGTAAAATAAAGGAAAGACTAAAAATACCTAAATCTCACCTGTCTTTTAGTGCTAGTAATTCCATTAACTTGTTTTAAGTCTAGGCTGGTTTTCCTTGTACCTTTAAAGTCTCAGTTTCTCCACTTGTAAAGAGAGAATGCTACCACCTGTCCTGCTTGACTTAAAGGGCTTTGTAAATGAGGAAGCATAATGAAGTACACATAGAAGTCATTGACATTTTTATTGCTTCATTAAAATCCATTTTTAATATTTGCAATATTTAGAGGTATTACCTAATTTGTGAAGTTCAGATTGATAGTTGATAAAGAATAGTTATGTTATAATGGAAAGCACCTGCAGGAAAGAGAGAGAGAGAGAGAGAGAGAGAGAGAGAGAGAGAGAGAGAGAGACAGAGAGAGAGAAGAAATAAATTACCCTGAGGCTCATGAGCAAATAGCTGATCATATCAAGTTTACACACACAAATAACTGATAAAGAATAAAAATCATGCCTATGCACTCATCACCCCATCCATGTGTACAATCCATTTATTTTGCAAAGGACACCAAGGTATTCACTGAGATTCTTAAAATGTTTTGGGTTATAAGAAAGAAGATATATGCTCTAACTACTTTAACTGACTCCATGAAGTTGGAGACCAGACTGACCTACAAGTTAAGGAAAAGGAAGGAATGTTCAAGTAGATTAAACTTAGCATACTCTTATGGGGAGAGAGATTAAAAACAAGAAAAACGGCAGTTACCACGGATTTGAAGTTAAGGACATGACAACTGTAACTTTAAGGTTAGTGCTAAAAATAAACTAAAAAAATTACATATGTACTTTTTTTAGTATTACCAAACATACTCTTTTTTTTGTGTTTTTTTTCCTAAAATTTCTACCGAAACTATGTGATTATTACCCCACTAACAAAATGAAGCAGCTGAAGCTCAGAGAGGCGAAATAACTTGCCAAAATCACCACAGATAACTAACTTAAATAAAAATATATAAAACCCTATTCATTGTAGAACCAGATTTATCTCAATTTCTATTAAAAAAATAGATTTTTAGAGGTATCATAGAGTTGTAGTGTTGGTACAAGAGTGCAAGGGCCCAAGAAGTCCATCCCCTGATTATAACAAATTCTCAAATTCTTGACAGTCTTCTGTTTTCCATTTCTGAAGTCCTCAGGAGGTTCTTAAAAAATGTGAAGCATTTTTCTTCTCTTCCATACAGAACTAGGAGACTAAAAAAACCATAAATTTTGTGGCAGTGTTCCCAATGGAAGACCATATGTTTTTGTTCCCCTTTATCCCTGCCTCTGTAGTATTTTTCTGACCACAGTCCCTCTCTTTCTCTTTATGGTGCTGTTATTTGCCCCTAAATTCCTCTCAACATAGAGCTGATTTAAACCATCTTTTAGTTCACCAAAACAACCCTTTGTCTTTCATTCTTTTAATCTGCCATCTTAAAATTAGAGGAAAAAAATAGCAACCTACTTCTTTTTGGAATATTACTTGTCTGAATGATTAGATTAAAGATTTTGAATAAATTATGAGTTTTAGAAACTTCCAGAACCTAAGAGAGACCGTAATCATATGGCATACTATAGTGTAACCATATAGTTCTTAATAAAGTCAAGAGACTTTTGAGAGTGAAAGAGAACACCAATCAGACAGGATGCTGAAACAATAAGCATAAACTAGAACTGTCATCCTACATGTAAGTGAATTTAAAACTTAGCAAGAAAATATTGTCAGAATCCCTACAGTACATAATCATCATCTTATTTTCAGATTTGACCCTCTTTTATGAATCTGAGGAAAGCTATGGATCTTCTTCACAAATGACTGCAGACAAGCTTATACAGACAACGTTTTAGAGTAGGGGTGAACGAATTAAAGTCCATGGGCCAAATCCAGGTCACTGCATGTTTTGACAAATAAAATTTTATTTGGACATAGTCACACCATTGGTTTATAAACTGCTTGTGGTTCACTTTTGCACTACAATGACAGGGTTGAGTAGTTGCAACAGAAACCTTACAGGTGGCAAAGCTGAAAATATTTACTATCTGGTCTTATACAGAAAAAGTTTGCTGACTCATATTTTAATTTTTAATTATTTATAATACATACTGAGCTAACACTAAAAATGTGAAGTATAATTAATTAAATAGAATGTTGTACATTTAGAATAAAAATTTATTAATTTCACAACTATGAAATTGAGGAGACTCATTCTAAAAGCACTGAGAAGTTTAGGTGACAACAAGATCAATATGAACCAAGCAGCAATTCTTGGCTTCTCACAAAATCCATGCTCTCTTTGGCTATACCAGTAGATGCACAACATTTTGATAAAATCTAGAATAATGTGCCACATTTTAGAAAGAGCATTAATGAATGGAGCTAACCAGAGATAAGTTGTTGGGTTTGTAAAATATTTGTTCCCATATTATATGTGGGACTGCACATGTTAAAACTGTCTTCAAGCTGGGGCTCAGTGGCTCAGCCTGTAATCCCGCGCCTTTGGGAGGCTGAGGTGAGTGGATTGCCTGAGCCCGCGGGTTCGAGACCCACCTGGGCAGCGAGACCTCATCTCTACAATAAATAAAAAAATCAGCCGGGTGTGTTAGCGCATGCCTGTAGTTCCAGCTACTTGGAAGGCTGAGGCGGAAGGATCACCGGAGCCCAGCAGGTCGAGGCTGCAGTGGCCGGAAGCGGCCACTGCACTCCAGTTTGGGCGACAGAGTGAGACTCCAACTCAAAAAAAATAAAAAAAAATAAATAAAATAAAATAAAACTGTCTTCAAATATTTGAAAGATCTGACATGTGCAAAATAGAGTGGAGTGGAAATATAAACGAGACTAGATGATAAAAATCTTGTACCACCAATTTTTAAGTCTGCTTTCTGATTCAAAGTGTCTATGATTCTACATGTTAAGCAAATTGATGATGAAACTATCTGACATGATGTCTTATCATTAATGTCTTTAACAGCCATCAAAACAAGGTATCTTTGTAAATGTTATGATTAATATAACGTGTCAGCTTGACCTGATTAAGGGATGCCTAGAGGACTAGCGAAGCATTGTTTCTGGATGCCTGTGAGAATTTTTCTAGAGGAGATTGACATGTGAATTGGTGGACTGGGAGAGGAACACTCACCTGTAATGTGGGCGAGCACCATCCACTCGGCTACCATCAAAGCTAGGAAAAATCAGGTAGAACTTAGGGGGACAAGCTACTTGCTGAGTTTCCACCCATCCCCTTCCCTGGTGAGACACTTTGTTATCTCTCATTCTGCATTTGGATAACAGACTCAGTTTCTTTTTCTTTTTCTTTTTTTTTTGAGTTGGAGTCTCACTCTGTCGCCCAGACTGGAGTGCAGTGGCCGCTCCCGGCCACCGCAGCCTCGACCTGCTGGGCCCCGGCGATCCTTCCTCCTCAGCCTTCCAAGTAGCCAGAATTACAGGCATGTGCTACCACGCTTGGCTGATTTTTATATTTATTGTAGAGATGAGGTCTCGCTGCCCAGGTGGGTCTCGAACCTGCGGGCTCAGGCAATCCACTCACCTCAACCTCAAAAAGGCGCGGGATTAGAGGCTGAGCCACCGAGCCTGGCTCAGACTCCAGTTTCTTTGGTTGGTGGACTCCGGGATTTCCACCAGTTGTCTCTCAAGAACCCTGAGGCCTTTGACCACGGACTGGGAGTTGCACTGTTGATTTTTTTAGTTTTGTCTTTGGGACTTAGAGTGAACCACACTACCAGGTTTTCTCATTGTGCAGCCTGCAGATGGTCTATATTTAGACTTCATCATGTAATCATGTGAGCCAATTCTCCCTAATAAATTTGAATGCATATGCACATATATCCCATTGCTTCTGTTTCTTTGGAGAACTTTAATGCAGTAAATATATTAAAGTAATACACTCTTAGTTCTGTAAAATTTACAGTTTATTTTCACTTAAAAGAGTGCAAGTGAGAGAAGAAAAGAGAAAAATACTTTTATTTTAAACATATTAGAAAGAGAACGAGAACTTAGACTAGATCTTTTTTTTTTTACTACAGACTTTTGAAAATCAAATAAAAAATTAGTGGATCATGTTTTTCATCATTTTGGGTTTATATTTTATTCAAATCCATTGGATAAAACATTCTCTGTCATTTTTTATGTGAGAGATATAATAATAGGCTTAGATTAATTACTATATATGATATTCCAACATAGTTGCCATTAATAGAAAGACTGTTAAGGGACCAATATAAAAAGCTTGGCAATGTTATTTACGACTTTATAAACAAAATCTCAGTAGAAAAATGATATATTTATATTATTTATACAATACAAAACTTTCAGTAGCTTGAAAGATCAAGATGATTAATACACTTGGATTTAAATATCTTAGCAAAATGCACCATAGTCGCCCTCTGAATCCACGGAGGATTGGTTCCAGGACTTCCTTCAGATATCAAGATACGTGGATGCTCAAGTCCTTTATATAAAATGGTATATTATCTACATATAATCTATATACATCTTTTTATATGCTTTAAATTGTGTATAGGTCTTATAATACCTAATACAATGTCTATGTTATGCATATAGTTGTTTTACCGTATAGTTTAGGGAACAATGGCAAGAAAATCAGTCTGTACATGTTCAGCACAGATATATTTTTAAAAATACACTTAATCACTAAACTGTCTAAAATAAAGTAGAAGGCCTTAGAGTACTCATAAAAATAAAGTGATAGGTCAGGGGTGATGGTTCATGCCTGAAATCCCAGTACTTTGGGATGCCAATGCAGGAGAATTGTTTGAGTCCAGGAGTTTGAGACCAGTCTAGGCAACATACAAAGACCTCATCTCCACAAAAAATAAAAAAAAATTTAGTTGAGTTTGGCAGCATGTGAGGTAGACTGAGGCAGGAAGATCGGCTGAGCCCAGGAGGCCAAGGATGTGGTAAGCTGTGATCATGTTCCTGCACTCCAACATATGTGACAGAGAGACTTCGACATAAAAAACAAATAATTAAATTCAAATAAAAATAAAGCTATAATGATAAAACTACAAAAATAAAAATAATTTCAGTTTTTGTTGAATTCACTCATGTGGAAACCATGAATACAGAAGGCTGACTATATTTCTTATCATCACAAATAGATGTATGAGGAACAGTTCAATTTTGAGTCATCTGTATGTAAATTCCATCCTTATTGTGCTCATATATGACCTATTACTTGGAAAACGTTCTATTTGCAATCACACTTTGCTTGAGCCTCAGAATTTCATGCTTTAGACAGCATGAGGAGAGTAAGTCACCTGTCACCAAACTATCTTTTCAGAAGGTGTCCATCTTTACCCAGCTCTTCACTTTTACACCATCAGGTTCACCGTGTACTCATTATTAAACAGGACAGTTCAGTAGTCTCACTTTCTGCCTAGTAGAAAAATTTTAAAATATTAAAAATTGCAAAATTGTATTACTAAATGACTAGGAAACTTAAACATCTTTTTCTAAAATAAAAGTATAAAATCTGCAGTCAAACAATATATACAATCTGTTGAAACATGTGAATATACTTTTTACAAATCAATGTATGTTTTTCACACCTTCTTTCCTTTTGATCCAGATAATGAGTACCACTGCTTTGCTCATGATTAATGCTCTAAACCCTTTCATTTCTTCTCTTATCTTTTTTCTCAAACTATGAACACAGGAGGAATCTTCTGTTTCTAGTATTTTCCCCTAACTTCTGGTTTCGACACTACATTTTTGAGACTGACCCTGACTCCCTTACTTGACTTATATTTTGACTACTATGATTTTAACTACTAGGTTTTGCCACTGGTGTTTTACCCTAACAATATATATATATATATGTATCCAAAAAATACACTGTCTTAAAATGTATCTGAGATTTTTTTAAAAGGCAGTTATGATAAAATGTGCAGATACATAAATGACTATCATGAAAAAATAAGTTTTTATACTTACAAACTTCTAGTAACAGGAGACACACCAAACCACATGGCGGGAAAGCATCAAGGGAACCAAAAGGCAGAGGGAGTGAGGTGAACATTTGGGCAAGAACAATTATATTATTGTATTTCTACAGGAAGAACCCAGTGAGGCAGGGTAAGTAGGATTAGGAGTGGCTAGTTTGAATAATTTCAGAGGGCTCTGGAGCATAGGGACTTTCTCTAGCTATCTCTTACCAGGTTCTGGAGAGATAAAATAACTGAATTGAGACCTGGAATATAAGAGTTTTGTGAGAGCCCAGGTAAACTAGGTGGTTTACGTAAGAACTCTAACTTGGCTGGTTTAAATATGAAAGGCACACACACAGACAAGTTGTTTAATATCTTTAGGAATTTGCTAATCCTGAGAGAAGCAGTCTTTCCAGGATCAGCAAGGCTCCAGATGTCAAAGCATCAGAAAGTCATGGCTAATACACACATTTGTAATTAAACACTTTGGATATTTTTTTTTTATTATTGCAGCAAGGGGGAACACATACCATAGGGGAAAATGGAGTATCTCCATAAAATGATATTAGAAAGAATATATTATAGTATTTTATTTTTGGTTGGAGGACTTTGGGGAGTGTGTAAGGAAGATAGGGTTTGCTTTATATTAGATGCTGGCAGAAAGTAGGAGAAAGGGAATGCTATATTGAAATGGCTGTTAGTGACCTAACCAAGATAACTCCATTTTGTAGTAGTTCTTCCATTTTATCTTCTAGTTCCCCCACTCAACCCTCCTCTGTGAGATTGCCCTAGCTTTTCCAGTAGGCCATAAATCATGCTCCACAAGTTATGACTTTCCCATTCCATCCCCTAGAGGACTATAACATTCCTGAAACAGTTCTGTCGCACAATGTAATTTATACTCTCCTGCAGTTAATTTTCACTTCCCTCCTATGACTTAATGACCTGTACTTTGTAAAAAATCTCCTTTGTTCCCTACCCAAAACTGAAACTCTGTAACCCTATGTCTTTTGCTTTATTAACCTCTTGTTTGTTTCTTTTGGGGTTGAGGGTTTATTTCTGACATGAGCCTGCTCTTGACCAATGGCTATAAAGAACTCAAAATTTGGACTCTCAATGTGTTGGCGATTCCTTACTCATGGTGCGGCTATAACATTTGGAGGCCTCAGTAAGATCACCAACCTCCAGAAGCAGCCTCACTACTGCTCTTCTCCGGTATAGAAGTTATAGGGGAGGCACCTCCTGAGACATTCCAGGGCCCCATAACCTCTCATCCGGTCTGGAGGGAGTTGGAATGACTGCTGACTTCCCATCGCCTCAAAATTACCTGAGTCCATCTTCATTCTCCTGGGAGATAAGAATCTGCTCTGTTTGTGGCCATTCTATTAAGGGAGTCACGGCCTGATGAGGCCTTCCCTTAGACACTATTCATTAGGCAAAGATGTTGACTGAATAGAGTCTCGGTTCAGTTTCTGATTTCAGTTTTGCTTCCTTCACTGGTTTTTGGCAATATGGGGTCACAGGCATCTTTACCCTCCAGTCTCTTGGACTGCATGATAAAAAATTTCTCTGTTGGATTTACTGAGGACTACGGTGTCCGCCTTTTGAAAGGCAGGCTCCAGACCCTCTGTGAAACTGACTGGCCTTTGTTTAATGTTGGATGGCCCTCCACTGGGTCTCTGGATGTTCACATCACTCAATTTGTCTGGAAGGTCATCACAGGGACTCCTGATCACCCAGACCAATTCCCTTATATCGACCAATGGTTAAATCAAGTTCAAAATCCCCCTCCATGGTTAAAGGTATGTTCTCTTAAAACTCAGGACCCTTCTTGCATACTTGTCTCCAAGTCATTTTATCCTCTCCCATCATGTGCATCTGCTTCCCAGTCTTCTCCTGTTTTGCCCCTTTCTGAGCCTACTCCTAAGCTGTACCCCATCATGCCTCCACCTACTGAGGACCCTCTGGAAGACACGGTCATCTCTCATTCTCGTTCTGACTTAGAATCTCACCTTCCTCCACCCTATAACCCCAAAATTTCTTCACCTACCATCACTTCTTCCACTTCCCCTTGGCCCTCTCCACCTCTGGCTTCTCACCTCCAAACCCAAATGGATCTGGTACCTCTCCTTCTCCTCCGGTAAGTTCCCCCTCCATGTGGGCAGATCAGATTGAGTGACCCTTTTTTGGTATATGTTCCTTTTTCTACCTCTGATTTATACAATTGGAAAGATCAAAACCACCATTTTCTGAGAAATCTCAGGTTTTAATTTCTCTGGTAGAATCAATCATGTGCACTCATTGTCCCACCTGGGATGATTTCCAGCATCACCTTTTAACCCTATTTACCTTTGAGGAGTGAGAGCACATTAGAACTGAGGCTACAAAGTCCATCCCAGCCTCAACTGCTGGCAAAGAGGAAGAAAATCAACAAGTTTTAAATGAAATGTTTCCCTTTTCTCAGAGTTCTGAGGAGTCACCCGGGGGATTTCTTGAGCATCTTTAAGAGGTGTTCTGTACCTATACCCCATTTGACTCCTTGGCACCTAAAAATGCTTGGGCTATCAATTTGGCTTTTGTGGCTCAGACAGACCCTGACATCCAAAAAAGGTTGCAAAATCTTAAGGGTGTCACAGGAATGAATATCTCTTAGCTGCTTGAAGTAGCCACAGGGGTACAAAAACTCCCTGACTCTTTTTAGGGAAGCCTTGCAATAGGACTTATCAGGGTTCCATGACTTGCACCCTGAATGTACTTTGCTCCAGTATGTCGATGACCTCTTGCTCACAGTGGCAGATTTGGACATTTGTTTAAAAGGCACCAAGGCTTTGTTGCAGCTTCTCAAGGACCTGGGCTACTGTGTATCAGCTAAGAAGACACAACTCTGCTTAGCTGAGGTCTCCTATGTAGGGTATCAGCTAAAAAAAGTGTAAGCGAATCCTAAGCATGGCACAGAAGGAGATGATCCTTCAAACCTCCACCCCAACCTTGAAAAAACAGGTACAATAATTCCTGGGGGTGGCAGGGTACTATCAGCTATGGATCCAAGGACTTGTTGAAATTGCTAAGCTCCTACATTCAGCCACAGAAGGGGATCAACTTTTAATATGAACTGCCACTGAGGAACGAGCGTTCAAGCAATTAAAAATGACTCTTATCCAGTCCCAGCTTTAGCCCTCCTAGTTGTTAACAAGGCTTTCTGCTTGTTTATTCATGAACAGTGGGGAATCGCAAAGAGGTTCTTACCCAAACCTTAGGAACTTGGAGGTGACCTGTGACTTATTTCTCAAAAAGGCTGGATCCAGTGGCCTCTGGCTGGCCATTTTGTCTTCAAGATGTCACCGTTACAGCTATACTAGTTAAGGAAGCAGACAAACTGACTTTTGGTCAAAACCTAACTCTGACCATTCCCCATGCTTGTAAAGTCCCTACTTCGGGGGGCCACTGGCCACTGGATGTCAAACGCTAGTATCACCCAATATCAAAGCCTCCTACTTGACCAGCCTAGACTAACTTTTTCTCCTACTCAGAGACTCAATCCAGCCACTCTAATGCCCGACAATGATCCAGAACCACCAGTTCATAATTGTGAGGATGAATTGGATGTCTCTCAAGGCAGCTGTCCCGATCTTCAACACACTCCCCTATACCAGGCTGATACTGACCTGTTCACAGATGGCAGTAGTCTGGTAATAAAGGGAGTCCACAAGGCTGGTGTGGTGGTAACCACAGCTCATGACATAATCTGGTCACAGTCTCTTTGCCCAATGGCACACCTGCCCCAAAGGCTGAACTAATTACTTTAACCCAGGTCTTGCACTGGAGAACAGGAAAATGGGTAAATATTATTACTGACAACAGGTATGCTTTTGCTACTCTCCATGTCCATGCCATAATCTACAAAGAATGAGGACGTCTTACTGCAATGGATAAGACTATAAAAAACAGAGGAAATTTTAACCCTTCTAAAGGCCATATGGCTTCCCAAAGAGGTAACTCATTCATTGCAGGGGACAACAAAAATCAGACACTCTGGAGGCAACAGGAAATTGCCTAGCTGATCAGGCAGCTCATGAGACAGCAGAGCTCCCAGTTGAGCCCCTCACTATCCTGGTAACTAAAACTTTTCCATTTCCCTCACTGCCAAAACAGCCCACCTATAGCCGAGAAGAAGAGGAGTAAGCTTACTTAGCAGGAGCACAAAAAGAAACCTCAGGATGGTGGATAACTAAGGACTCCAAAATCATCCTTCCAGCCACCTTTGGACGTACTCTGGTAAATCAATTTCAGGCTACTACCTACCTGGGAGGTACTAAAATAGCAGAAATGCTAAACCGGTACTACTACATTGAAGACTTAAGAAGCCTTGCTGCCGCAGCCACTGAAACATGCCTATCTTGAACATATGTAAATGCAAAACAAGGACCAAATGGTATCACGGCCCAGGGACTGAGCCCCAGAGACACATGGGAAGTGGACTTTACTGAGGCAAAACCCTCTCATGTGGGTTACACATATCTACTGGTTTTTGTGGACACTTTTTCTGGATGGGTGGAGACTGTTGTCACAAAATATGAAACTGCACTTATGGTCACAAGGTTTTTATTAAATGAAATTATTCCTAGGTTTGGTTTCCTTCTGTCCATTGGCTCTGATAATGGTCCTGCCTTTACCTCACCCATAGTTCAAATAGTTAACAAAGCACTAAATATAAACTGGAAGTTACATTGTACCTACCAATCACAAAGCTCTGGACAGGTAGAATGCATGAACCGAACATTAAAAACTATTTCAACCAAATTGATAATACAGACCCATGAAAAATGGATAAGCCTTTTACCTTTGGCCCTCCTCTGAGTCTGACACACCCCTACAAGGCTGTGTTCACCCCATATGAAATCATGTTTGGAAGGCCCCCTCCCTTACTACCCCAACTAAGAGACTCTATCCTTGAAGAAATTGCTAATCAGTCTTTGTTAACGTATCACCAATCACTTGAACAGGTCCAGGCTGCCGTCCACTCCAACGTCTGTGTTGTTTTACCAACTCCCTCCTCCATGCCCTGTCACCTTTTCCAACCTGGGGATTTGGTCTACATCAAAAAGCGTCAGAAAGAAGGATTAACTCCTGCATGGAAAGGACACTTCATCATCATTCTCAGCGCTTTGACTCATGAACAAATAAAAGGGAGGAAAGAAATGGCTGTTAGTGACCTATGTTAGTGACCTAACCAAGTTAACTCCATTTTGCAGTAGTTCTTACATTTTGTTTTCCAGTTCCCCCCTCACCCCTTCTCTGTGAGATTGCCCTAACCTTTCCTGTAGGCCATACATCACATTCCATGATTTATGGCTTTTCCGTTCCCTCCCCTGGAGGGTTATAACATTCCTGAAACAGTTCTGTCACACTATGTAATTTATACTCTCCCCTCTTGTGGTTAATTTACACTCCCTCCCTATGGTTTAATGACCAGTACTTTGAAAAAAATCTCCTTTGTTTCCTACCCAGAACCAAAACTCTGTAACCTTATGGTGTTTGCTATATAAACTCCTTAAACTTACTTGCTTCATTTGGGGTCGAGAGTTTCTTTCTGATATGAGCCTGCACTCGACTGCCAACTATAAAAGACTCAAAATTTGGACTCTCAGTGAGTTGGTGACTTCATACTCATGGTGCAACTATAACAATATAACTGATTATCCTAGTAAATCTTATCTGTAGAAAGATCAGGGACCAATAAAAAGATAAAGCTGTCATTGGCAAAAAGTAGCAGTCACTTATTTTGGCTGAGAAAGAGGTGCTTGGTATATTGTGAGTGGCACAGTAAACTTGATTTTGTCTGTGCTTAGACAAAATTATGAAGGGAACTTGCTTTATATTATGAAATTGTGGTAAAAAATAGCCTTGCCTCAAGTTTAAATTCTTTGAAATTGTTTATGTCTAATAGAAAATATTTTCAAAAATACCAAAAGTGTGTAATGGAATACAGATTATTATTGTTTTTTCATTATTTCTTAATTTATTTCTTAATTTTATTTTAATCTTTAAAAGTGAGCATATATTACTTTTGTGGCGGAACATGAGGCCTGATTAGGCTAACATCAATTGAGTAAATTGGATAAACTATATTGAGGAATGAAATCTCAGAATGAAATAACAAGAATTCTAAAGGCTGAATATGGCAGCTATAAAACATTTCTGCTTATTCCACAGTCAACAAAGAAAGCAGTCAACAACTTGCTGCTGGTTCCTGGTTCCTCAACAAATGTAAAAGGCAGTCAACTATTGCTGTTAAAAAGATAAAACTCTACAATCAAATGGCCAGTCTGCAAACGTCTAGCAATGCATATAGTCAATTTGAAAAACTTCACACCACAAAGGCAGTTCCCCTGGCCCAAACTGAATTCCCTACTGAACCCTGATGCAATAGTATGCTTCATTTAGCTCTCACCTATTTGCAAACAACAGACACTCTCTGCTGTTTGCTCTGTTGTGCCCTTCATAATGTATGTTCCCTTTAATAAATCCACCTTTCTTAATTCATAGCTTTCTTGGTGAATATTTTCACTGTTATGGTCTGAGTAATGCTTGGCTGCTGTCCCTTGATAACAATAAATCAAAGGGGCAGGGAATTGGTAGTAAGAGGTTTATTTCTGAATTTGAATCCAGGTAGCAGAACTGTAATTGAGGTCTTTCTCAAATGGTTCTTTCAACCCTTCAGGCCTCACAGTCCACTTTTATAGTCCAGAGTTGTTGGTACCTATATGTTAGCCATGTGATCAGTAGAATATTGCATAGAACTTAAGTTATAGCTGCCTTTTACATTTAGATAGTGACATTCAGAGTAAAGAAAGTTTACAAAGTCTAAGACATCATGCATTACAAAAGTTTTGCAAATCACAAAGCTTATGATTACATTTATACTATAGTGTTCAAACCCATGAGCAGTAAGAAAGGGAATAAATAGGGATTTGCATCTTTGGGCATAGTTTGCATGGAAGTCAAGGATTCCCTGAAGCTACTTACTGGGAGTGCATAAAAGACAAAGGGACTCTCAAAACTGTGCTCAGGAATGTGCAGGAGTACTTGAACCCTTGCCATGCCCTTGTTTAGGGGGTGTGGCAATATAGGCAGATGTTAGCAGGTCTCTGTATCATCACCTTGCCATGACTCTGGCCATACTTTCCCAGTCTGCCACATGTGGCAACTTTATAGCTAGAATTATGACTTTTAAGAACAACAAAAAAAAGACAAAATAAAATGAGAGTAACACAGGGTGGTACAAAATAATGAAATTTTTAGATAATTCCACCTGGAGTCATAAGACCAATGTTATCAAAATCCAAGAATGTAGCTGCTGGAGACATTTTTGCACTTCTTACTTTCTTGAGGAAATCTTAACTACCTTGACCTCCATATTGGATGCCATGCTGTGAACATTTGGCCCCCTTCTGTCTATGGAAAGTGGATAATAAAGTTTTTCTTTCTGTCTACCCTTTGTGCAATTTTTGCCATTCCCATGGCACCAGCACACCAACCTAACATTTGTTGGCTCTACAGGGAGTTCTGTTAAGTTCCCTCCACACTTTCTCTCACTCTATTCTTTTTCTAATTTAAGTTTCCCTGTGGATTGTGCTGGAACTCAATGAAAACTGATGGTTCTGATCAATACTGCTCTCTGGTGAAGCTGAAGGTCCTGAGTAAAAGCTGCAGACCGCTGGAGTCCTTTAGGGTGAGAGGTCAGAATCTGCTCCTTACTTACTCATCTCCTTTCTAATCTGAGTCTCTCCATGGGCCAGACTAAATCTTGGAAGGCAACTGATATCCTTCTGCCAAGGATACACTTTAGAATGGCTAGAAGGCTCCTGAAGGAAAGTCTGGACCACCTTCACCCATTAGGTTGAGAGATGAAGTACTTGGCTTTCTCTCTTTCTTTCTCCTCCTTGCCCCTCTCTTTGCCTTCACCACCCAATGGTGAGCTATATTAACCAGACCTCCTCATCACCTCAACTTTCTCTGGTATGAAATATAAACACTTGTGAGTACATATTACCTTCTCCCTCACTAGATGGTCTAGGGGCAAACCCAAAAAGCCACTTCGTTCAAAAGCTTTCCTTCACTGGGGTTTCAGGCACCCCTCTCCTGGAAATCTTGGTACCAAGCCTTACAAGCATGTGTAGGAGCAGTCTTGCCACTGGGTGGAGGGACTGAAATCTATTGGGTCAAGGGGATCGAGGGGATGCCCTTTCTCACTTACACATGCAGGCTGATTCCACTGATTTTCTTTTGGAATGTCAACTGAAATCATGAATGGATTTCTCTTTTTGCAGCTTTTCAGGACCCTTTTCAGAACAAATCTCTCTCTCTCTCTCTCTTTAGAACCGTCATGGGAAACTCTCAATCTGTCTTAGCCAAGGATTCCTTGTTGGAGTGTCTCCTCAAAAACTTCAAGACTCTCTCATTAGAGGAGGACATCTGCCCCAAATGCCTTTTCTTTTATTGTAACATGGCCTGGCCAGAATCTAAGTTGGGCAAACAAGATGTGTAGCCTAGAGGGGAATCTTTAAGTGCTAATACCCTCCTTCATCTTGATCTTTATATCCAGAGAAACAAAAAATGGGCAGAGGTTCCATATGTCCAAGTCTTTTTCAAGTTAACTAGAGCAACCCTGTTGCATGCTTCTTCTCACTGCCTCTCTAACTACTTTACCTTCAGATGACTCTGAACCAGTTGATTAAACTTCTCATGTCCCTTGTAACCAACTTTTTCCCCCTTACCCTTTGTTGGCTTCCCAACCTCTTCCCCATCCTCCTTCCCTGTACCCACCCTTACTGCCAGAGGAGGGACTGGTGTTGATGACCATGTCCACTGACCTTAGACTTCTTCCTCTTCTTCCTCCTCTGTCACCTTCAGATCCCTCATCTTCCCACATCCACTTAGGAAGACTCTTCCAGGTCCCCAGTGTAGCCCATCAGTGTTCCCTCAGAGAAGATGCTGGGACAGAAGAACTTGTCATAGTCTGTGTTCCCTTTTCCATGGTAGATCTCTCCCAAATTGAATCTAGTTGAATTCCTTCTCCACCAATTCCTGTAAGTTTACTAAGGAGTTTGACTATCTCTCACTTTCATATGATCTTACTTGGAGAGATAGTTCCGTTATTAGCCACTGCCACTATCTCCAAGGATCATGAATGTTTCTATGACAAAGTCCAAGACTTTGCAGACAATTTAAATTGTAGACAACCTAAATGCTACACGTCCAGCATGATGGCAGTCCCAGGGGAAGACTATAACTAAGATTGTCTACCTACATCACAGGACAAGGGAAAGAGAGACCACATGATATCATGCCTTATAGAAGGCATGAAACTAGCTATTTTTAAGCAAGTTAACCATGATAAAATCAAGGAAGGTATTCAAGTGCCCAATGAAAATCTCGCACTCTTCCTGACCTGCCTTTCAGAGGCATTACGACAATACCTTAATTTAGACTCCAATACCCAAGGGGGTCAGTCCATTTTTGGCAATGTGTTTGGTTTCTCATTCAGCCACAGATATTAAGTTAAAGCTACAAAAATTAGGAAAAAAGTCCACAGACACTCAATAAGAACTTTTAGACCTGGCTTTTAAAGTCTTTAGTAACCAGGAGGAGGAATGAAGAGAAAACAAAAGACAAACTAGGCAGGTTTACCAAGTCCTGGACTCAACCTTTCCTGGGGCTGCAAGCAGGATAACAAACTCTAGAAGTTAGAGTTTAACTCAAGTTACATGGTCACTAGGACATTGTTTCAATTCTTGTCAGCGAGGGCATTGAGCTAGAAACTGTATTCTGCTGTCTCCAACAACTTCGTGCCCATGATGTGTGCAGGTTGAACACTGGACAAGTGACTGCCTTGTTTACTCCAGCCTCCTGCAGTACCACCTAATCAACCCTATGTGACATCGCCTGTTCAGACATTTGCTATGCAACCTGTGGCTTTGCATTCAGTCTTGGAACCTGACCAGCTAGGTCTCTTACAGTTCAACTGACAACACCTCTGCCTCAGCTGTATTCCCCGAGTGCTCTTCTGTGCACACCATTAAGTCAACTGAACACAGAGTAAAATTTTCAGTAGCTGTTAGGCCTGTTCTGTTAATCCTCAATACTGGGACATCCTACTCAGCCCTTTCCGAATTTTGGGGACACTTCTTTCCCCCTCCTATCTCTATAGTGGGAGTCAATGACATTCTTTCTGACCCCTGACCATGCCACTATTACCATGTCTACTGAGAAATAGAATGTCCCTTCACTCCTTTTTAGTTATCCCCTCCTGTCCTGTCCCTTTACTTGGAAGTTATATAATGTGCAAGCTGGGAACTCACCTTATTCTCTATACAGAACCTCCCACCTATTTACTTCATAGGAGTGTTTTCCATGGCAATTGACCCCTGTAAGACCTCTCCCCTTCAAGACACTGTACTACATGACATTTCACTTTCTTACTTCGTGTCCTACATTCAGGAGCAAGTCCCTTCCCAAGTTTGGGACACTTCTAACCTGGCAGAGTCTCGCACATCACACCTATTCTAATCCAACTCAAAGACCCCAATACCTTATCAGTTACACCACCTTAAAGGACCTCAAGCCTTTAATCACTAAGTTCTTCATAGTTGGGGTTCTTAGATCCACTATATCTCTTTACAACACTCCTGTTCTTCTGGTTCACAAGTCTGATGGGACCTATCACCTAATACAGGACTTGTGAATCATTAATGAGTTGTTGTTACCTTCCACCTCATTGTTCCTAATCTTTATACCCTCTTCAACACTGTCTTGCCAGACACATAGTACTTTAGAGTTTTAGATCTCAAAGATGCATTTTTTACCATTCCCTTTTTGCCAGAGTTTCACAATATTTTTGTTTTTACCTGTACTGACCCAGACATTAATCATTCCCAACAACTTATTTGGACAGTTCTTCCCCAGGGCTTCGGAGATAGCCCTCACTTTTGGTCAGGCATTAGCCTCTGACCTTTCCCAACTTTCATTTACAGATAGCACCCTCATTCAGTATGTTAATGATTTATTGTTAGGTAGCCTGTCTCTTTTCTCCTCTCAAGAAGATACTGTTATTCTTCTTACTTTTCTTTGTGACAGAGGATACCAGGTATCCCTCTCTAAGGCACAACTAAACTTACAGCAAGTAACCTACTTAGGATTTGATCTTAGCCTGGGACATAGAGCCATAAATACCCAGATAAAACAATGCATTTCTTCTTTCCCATTCCCTCAGTCCAGAAAAGACTGTGGTACATAGATTGGGCACTTTTAGGCTTTACTGGGTACTTGAGAAACTAGATCCCAAACAATGGCCTCATAGTTAAACTCTTATATGAGGCCACACAGGGACGAGGGCATGAGCCTCTAAATTGGCACTTCCCAGCATGTAATGCCTTCAATACACTTAAAGAGGCTCTCACAAAGGCTCCAGCCCTGGCTTTTCCTGATCTTTAAAATAATTTTCTCCTATACACAACAGAGAGGAAAGGAATAGCATTTGAGACTGCTGGGACAAAAATATGGACAAGACCTTAAAGTTATGGCCTTCCTTTCAAAACAGCTGGATAACACTGCAAAGGGATGGTCACCTTGTCTCAGAGCTCTAGCTTCCACAGCCACATTAACACAGGAGGCTAGCAGACTTACATATGGCCAGCACATGGATGTTCACACATCACACCAGGTTATAGACGTTATAAATAACAATGCCTACCCATTTCTCAAAAGCTCTCACCTTATTCGATACCAAACTCTTCTATTGAGAAGTCCTAACATCACCATTTGAAATCTAACACATTAAACCTAGTCACTCTACTTCTCACACCAGAATCCATAGAACACTCCTGTCCAGATACTCTAGAAACATGTACGGCAGCCAGAACAGATCTAACAGATGTCCCTCTCTCAGACCCGGAGTACAGGTGGTACATAGATGGAAAAGAGGACAAGATACTCCATAACCCCTATTACTGAGGTCAATAGAAAGTGTGCCTCTCCCTCTGGGAGCCTTTGCACAAAAGGCAGAGTTCATTGCTCTTACTGGGTTACTCACCTTGGGCAAAGACAAAAGGCTCAACAGACTCAAAACTTGCCTTTCATATTCTGCATTCCCATGTGGCAATCTGGGTAGAGAGGACTCCTAACCACTAAGGGAACAGCTATTAAGTATGCCCCTTAATTTTACAATTTCTTAAAGCAACTCAACTCCCAACTCAAGTGTCAATTATGCACTGTAAAGAACACAAGAGATCTCACAGTTTGGAAGCTTTGGAAAATAATAAGACTGACAGGGAAGTTAAAACACAGCCCTTATCCCTTTCCTGGTCTCTAAGGCATTAACTTTAGTCTCAGTTACTCCTGAATACTCTAGTGAGGTGTTACAACACCTACAGCATGAAAGGCTGTAGCAAAAGAACCATGACTTACACTCCAGGGAAGACTTATTTTACCTGCCAACCAGATGGACAAAATCCTTATGCACCTTCATGATTCTTGAGACATTGGAAGGAAGCCAATGTGTTAACTTCTAAGTTCTCAAATTGTCTGCTCTAATTTAAATTCTAAGTTGAAATACATCACCCAAACTTGTCTCATCTGCAAAATGGTCAGTCCCCAAGTGTACTTAAAACCACCTCCCTCTCTCCCCATTCATCAACTGAGGGGACATCTGCCGGGACAGAATTAGAAGCTTGACTTTACTCATATGCCCAGATATAAGAAATAGAGGTATCTGCTAACATTCATTGATACCCTTTAGGGTTAGCTAGAGGGTTTTCTTAAAATCTCAGGAGGGGCCTCAGAGGTCTCATGAGCTCTTATAAATGATATCATTTTTCACTTTGGCCTTCCCATTTCCCTTCAGAGCAGTAATAGTATTGCATTTACTTCTCAAATAACACAACATGTTTCACAATCCCTTGGCATAGACATTAAATTTCATGTAGCTTATCATTCCCAATCCTCAGGGAAAATAGAAAAGGCTCACTCTACCCTTAAAAAGCAGTTAACCACACTATCGATAAAGTTCAAGCAAGGATGGCCACAACTTTTGCCTCTAGAGCTCCTAAGTTTCAGAGCCACTCCCAGGGCTTCCCTATTTCTTAGTCCCTTTATACTCAAGTATGGGAGGCCTCATCTACTCCACCCTGGAGTACCTATAGAACCTCCACCCTTGGGGAATTATCTAACAATTTTAGAACTTGCAAGAAAGCTTTTAAGAGATTATGCTGATTAGCATCTACCTGCCCCATGTGAGGGCCCATTTCCAAAACTTCAGTTACAACCAGCATATTGGTTATTTCTTAAAGACTTACCAGACTAAACTAAGATCTTTCAGCCACCATGAAAGGAACCTTTTCAAACAATCTAATCAATCCTATAGCAGTCAAGCTCTTGGGGATCCCTTCTTAGATTCATATATTTAGATTCAAGACAGTACCCCCGCCACTCCTGGAAGCCCCTTCTTCGGAACAATCTGTGCCATGTCTGTACACCTTGTAGCCTCTAGATGACCTCAAATTCCTCTTCAAAAAGGCAAATTAGTGAATGTGTCTGCGACAAAACTTAGTAAAGGATTTCAAATGTCATAATTATTCTTAAATATTTGTAGGGACCCAACATAGTACAACTTTTTATCAGGCTGGCAAAAATGTTATCTCCAATGGTGTGCTTCTTGTGTCAAGCACTAAGCCATGACTTCTGCCATGAACAACACCCAAATGTGGGAGCATTCTAGGAAGAATGGATAACTCTATATTCCACTTTGCTACCTATCAACTGTATTAAATCAGGCCTTCCAATAAACCTGTGGTACTTTAAAGTTAACATATACTCCAGGAACACAGCAGCAATATTAGTCACCTCACTGCATGCAAAAGTTGCAGGGTTCTGCCCCCATTCAACAGCAGAAACAAAATTCTCGCTCAGAACTAATGAAACTAGCTTCTAAGGAGTCTATTTATTCCAGAAATATAATCAAACTGTGCAATTTTTTAATGGCATAGTTGTTCTAGCAAATTACAGTAGTCAGCTAAGCAGCAAATTGACTTTCCTATGGAGGTGCAGGATTACCAGAAGGAGTACTACACTGAGGGCTCAAAGTTAAGTCACACTGGAGAACCAGCAAATACCTCAAAACTAACCGTATGGAAACTCAAATCTGGACTCAAGACTTTTTCTGGGTTATTATGGGTACTGGATTGATCCCTGTGTCAGTATCCCAAATGGCAAGAGTTGCTATTTATGACTACATCCTGTCTGATATTTAAGCTTTGATAGCTGTGAACACTATGTCAATGAATATACTTCTAGAGCATTAGCCCTGATTGACAAGGAAGCAGGAAAAATCAGACAATATCTTATGACCAAACAAATGAACTAAATTTCCTCTTAGCAAAGGCTGGGGGCCTTCTTTGTGGAGTGGTGGTTACTTAAAAACCCTGGCTAAACATACCCTATCTTTACAAAATTATTTTGAACTTTCTAATATTGTTTCAACTGCCATAGCGATTTTTATCATAATATGTTAATTATAATCATTTGTGCTTTTGCATGCTGCCTCATATGTAACAAGCCAATTTTGCTCCATGGGCTTCCATCCTAAATTTTAATGCTCTTGTTTTAGAATTTTATATAGGTAAGGACATTTCTACATCCCATTTCAGCAGAAAGTAACTACAGAAGATTGACCTTTGTCCCCATTTCCTAGCTGTAAATAAAAATATTTTAAAACAAGTAGAAGGAATGAAAGGGTGAAAAACCAAAATGGAGTAATTTTGGTTATAGTGGCAGCCTTTTTTAACACTGCTTAGCTTTGTCGTACTTTCTCAGAAACACACTAAGTTGTATTTTCTTGACAATCGCTTCTAACCCCTAGCAAGATCATCCTTACTAATCTGTTCTAAGTATTTGCTTTCCAGTCACGAAAGCCAGGACTAATACAATCTATGATAATCAGGCTCCTGTGACCAACTACTAGATCACCTGGAGTCACAAGCAATGATGTCAACACTGGATGCGTTGTAAGCTGCTGAATAAATTTTTATTCTTCTTACTTTCTGTAGGAAATCTTAAATAACTGGACCCTCTATATTGGATGCCACACTTGCCTGTGAGCTCTCAGCCCCTGTCTATGGAAAGTAGATAATAATCCTTTTCTTTCTGTTTACTTTTTGTGCAATTCTTTTTCATTTCTGCAGTACTGGTACACTGACCTAACAAGTAGACAAGACAAGATACTTTATTTCAATTTCTCAGTTAAAAAAAAAAACAAAAAACTAAACATGAAAAACTCCTCATGTCCAAGGAACAGTAAATCCCCTACATATGAACCTTCAAGTTGCAAACCTTCAAATATATGAATGCGTATTTGCATGTCCAGTCATGTAAGTTAAGTCACATATGTGGTATACATTGTCATGTGCATGCATCCTCTACAAGTAGTTGTACTCTTGTGAAGTTTACTGTACAGTACTATGCAGAGTACAGTGTACATATTACTTCTGTAAAAATATGATAAACCTATTACAGTACAGTATTATATAACTGATTGTGTTAGATAGATACCTAGCTAACTTTGTTGGCCTTACAAACAAATTGGACTTACAAGTGTGCTCTTGGAATGGAACTTTTTATGTAAGTAGAGAACTTACTGTAATCCTTAAGTGATAGAATAAAGATTCAGATTCAGGCTTTCTGATAACATGTCTTGTGCTAAATTTATTACAGAAGAGAGTGACTTGCATCCAATGATGTGAAAGATAGATTGTCATAAAATGCATCAGAAGGATTAGGCCTAACCTCTGATGATTAAACACATTTTGAAGCAAATTTGATATGAAATTATGATAAGTCAATTAGCTGTATATAATTCATTTTGTGTAATATTTGTAAATGAACTTATCTCTTAAAAAAGTTATGAAATGTTTGTTTTACTTATAGCTTATTTCATAGAAGATAGTGACTAATAATTGATTATCTTCATATTCTAACCCCCAGGGGCTGCTTGAAAGATTAATGAACTTGTTTTGTTTTACTAAAAAAAATAATCATTAGGTCATACAGATATCCCATGTCATCCTCTCCAATGGCATCTAGAAGTTGTATCAGTTGAGAGACACACACAGCTTTACACAGCTTTGGTCATGGGAATCTCAACTTCTGCATATCCCACTTATTCATAGAAGTCCACAGTTATGTTTAAAGGTAAGTCAGATTTGAATCTCTGATTCTACAAGTCCTCCACAATTATTTCATTTGTGTCCAATATATGACTACTCATAGTTATCTTTGCATAAAGTGGCATGTGTGCCAGTATACCTGATTATATAATGGTGCTCTTCAAGACGGATGCTCAGTAAACAGTCAGTTGTCTATATTCCTGGGTTCAGCATGCATAGATTCAACCAATCACTGAAGGAAAATAATTTTTAAAATTCACCTGTATAAATGGATACAGACTTTTTTGTAATTGTTCTTAAATTTACAGCATAACAACTATAATAATTTACATTTGAAAATATATGTGATAGCAGTTGCTTGCACAGCACTTACATGATATTAAGTATTATCAGTATTCTAGAGATGACATAACATCTACAAAAGGATGTGCATAGCTAGTATGCAAATACTTTGCCATTTTATACAAGAAAATTGACTATCTGTAGATATTGCTATACAGCAAGACCTGGTACCAATCACCAGTGGATAACAAAAGACAACTGTATTAGTTTATTTATTTATATGTACATAATAACCCTAAATAGACCAATAGCAATCAAGGAAATTGACTATATAATAAGAAAACTACCCACAAAAAAAAGCCCTGGACCAGATGGCTTTTCAGTAGAATTCTATAAGACATATAAGGAGGAGCTGATACCAATCCTACTGAAAGTATTCCAGGCAATTGAGAAAGATGGAACTCTCTCTAAGTCATTTTATGAAGCCAACATCACACTGATACCCAAGCCAGGTAAAGACCCAACAAAGAGAACTACAGGTCAATATTTGATGAACATAGATGTTAAAATTCTAAACAAGATCCTAGCAAAGCGGATTCAACACCGCATCTCAAAAATCATCCATCATGACCAAGTAGGCTTCATCCTCGGGATGCAAGGCTGGTTCAACACTTGCAAGACCATAAGTATAATTAAACACATCAACAGATGCCAAAGCAAAAACCATATGATTATATCATTAGATGCAGAAAAAGCTTTTGATAAAATCCAGCACCACTTCTTATAACAACCCTCAAACATCTAGGCATACATGGAACATACCTCAAAATAGTAAAAGCCATCTACAAGAAACCCACAGTCAGCATACTCCTAAACAGACAAAAATTGGAACCATTTCCCCTGAAAACTGGAACAAGACAAGGATGCCCACTCTCACCCCTCCTGTTCAATATAGTATTAGAAGTCCTGGCAAGAGCAGTTAGAAAAGAGAAGGAGATCAGGGTTATCCAAATAGGAAAAGAGGGCTCAAGTTATCTCTCTTTGCAGATGACATGATTGTGTACCTTGAAAACCCAAGAGCATCAGTCAAAAGCCTCTTTGCACTGATAAAGGACTTTGGCAAAGTCTCAGGGTATAAAATAAATGTGCAAAAGACAATTGCATTTCTTTACACCAATAATAAACAAACAAAAACCCAAATAAAAAGCACAATCCCATTCACAATAGCCACAAAATAAATGAAATACCTTGGCATTTTCCTAACCAGAGACGTAAAAGACCTTTACAATGAAAACTAAAAAATACTGCTCAAAGAAATCAAAGATGACACAAACAAGTGGAAAATATCCCATGCTCATGGATTGAAAGAATCAACATTCTGAAGATATCCATCTTACCTAAGGCAATCTACAGATTTAATGCAAATACCCATCAAATTACCAGCAACATTCTTCTCAGATCTAGAAAAAATAAGAATAGCCAGAACGATCCTCAGCAAACAAACAAACAAACAAACAAACAAACAAACAAAAAACAAAGCAGGAGGTATCACAATACCGGACTTTAAACTTTACTATAAAGTTACAATAATCAAAACACCTTGGTATTGGCACAAGAACAGGCATATAAACCAATGGAATATAATTGAGATTCCAGAAGCAAAACCCCAATTTCTCAACCAAATCATTTTTGACAAAGCCTCCACCACCCACCACTGGGGATAGAAGAACCTATTAAGTAAATGGTGCGGGGAAAACTGGCTAACCACATGCAGAAGATTCAAACAAGACCCCTATCTATCCCCATACACAAAAATTAACTCTAAATGGATCAGAGACCTAAATGTAAAACTTCAAACCATAAGAACTTTAGAAAAAGCAGGACACAACCTAATGGAAGTTGGAACTGGCATCCAATTCCTGAGAAAACCGGAAACACAAGGGTCATAAGAGAAAAGATAGACAAGTGGGACCTCATTAAACTGACAAGTTCCTGCAAAGCCAAAGAAACCATCAAGAAAGCAGGGAGACAGCACACAGACTGGGAAAAAGTATTTGCCAACTGTATATCTGACAAAGACCTAACATCAAGGATCTACAAGGAACCCAAACATGCTGAAAAGAAAAAAACAAACAACCTTATTACAAAGTGGGCAAAAGATATGAACAGACAATTCTCAAAAGAAGACATATGAGTGGCCAACAGATACATGAAGAAATGTTCAGCCTCACTAGTCATTAAGGAGATGCAAATTAAAATTACACTGAGATACAACCTAACTCCAGTAAGAATGGCCTTTATCAATAACTCAAAAAATAACAGATGCTGGAGAGGTTGTGGAGAAAAGGGAACACTTCTACATTGTTGGTGGTAGTGTAAACTAGTGCAGCCTCTGTGGAAATCAGTGTGGCAATTCCTAAAAGCTCTAAAAATCGACCTTCCATATGACCCCGAAATCCCCCTACTGGGAATATACCCTGAGGAACTCGAATCACTCTATAAAAAAGATACTTACACATGTATGTTTATCACAGCATTGTTTACAATAGCAAGATCATGGAACCAACCATGCTGTCCATCAAAAGAGGACTGGATTAAAAAAATGTGGTACATATACACACTGGAATATTATGCAACCATAAAAAAGAACAAAATCATGAATTTTGCAGCAACCTGGTTGGAGTTGAAGTTTATAATACTGAGTGATCTCTCACAGAAACAAAGAGCTGAGTATCACATGTTCTCACTCATAAGTGGATCTTGAACAACTATCGTAATAATATAAGAAAAGGATTGACAGTGGTGGAAAACTTTGCGGGGGCAGGGAGAGGAAGGGAGGTGGGATTAACGTTAGTCAATATCTGTCTGGTGACAGGGAAGCATACCTCATCAACAAGATGCCTGCACAGCGCATATTTGTATACCTAGCTCTTAACTGTATGCAACAATTTTAAAATAAAAATATATTTAAAAAAAGGACAACTGTATTTATTTATTTTTAAATTTTATTTATTTATTTATTATAAAGATGTGGGGTACAATTCAGGGTTAGGTATACAAACATTGATCATGCAGGTACACTGGTTGATGAGGTATACCCCTCCCTTCCCTAGCAGTTTCCCTCAACTGCCAGTCCCACCCACTTCCCTTGATAATTCTCCACTACTGCCAATCGCTTTCTTATAGCATTGTAATAGTTCAAGGTCCCCTTATGAGTGAGAACATATGGAACTCAGTTCTTTGTTTCTGTGACAAATCACTGAGCATGATCGACTCCAAATCCATCCAAGTTGCTGCAAACTCCATATGGTTGTCCTTCTTTATGGCTGCATAATATTCCATTGTGTATATGCACCATATTTTTTTTCCCAGTCCAGCTTCAATGGGCAACATGGTTGGTTCTGTGTTTTTCCTATTGTGAATAGAGCTGCAACAAATATACGTGTGCAGGTATCTTTTTTGTAGAATGATTTGAGTTCCTCTGGGTATATTACCAATAGGGAAATTGCTAGGTCATATGGAAGGTCAATTTCTAGTTCTTTCAGAAATTGCCACACTGTCTTCCAAAGAGGTTGTACTAGTCTGCATTCCCACCAGCAGTGTAGAAGTGTTCCTTTTTCTCCACATCCTCGCCAGCATCTGTTGTTGTTTGTTTTATTAATGATGGCCATTCTTACAGGGGTTAGCTGGTATCTCAATGTGATTTTAATTTGGATTTCTCTGATGATGAGGCTGAGCACTTTTTCATGTGTCTATTGACTGCCCATATATCTTATTTTGAGAAGTGTCTATTCATGTCTTTTGCCCACTTTTTAAAGGGGCTGTTTGGTTTTTTTTCCTTTCAGCGCATTTGTGTTCCTTGTAAATCCTAGATGTTAGGCCTTTGTCAGATATACAGTGGGCAAATATTTTTTCCATTCTGTGGGCAGTCTCCCTCCTCACTTGATGGTTTCTTTGGATTTGCAGAAGATGGTCAGTTTAATGAGGTCTCATTTGTCCATCTTATCTCTTATGGCCTGGGCCCTTTGGGTTTTGATCAGAAATCGGTTGCTATTTCCAACTAGGACTTCCAACACAATGTTGAACAAGAGGGGTGAGAGTGGGCAGCCTTGTCTTGTTCCAGTTTTCAGGGAAATGCTTCTAGTTTCTGTCCATTTAGCAATATGTTAGCTGTGGGTTTGTCATAGATGGCACTTACTATTTTGAGGTATGTTCCTTCTATACCTAGGTGTTTGAGGGTTTTTATCAAAAGGGATGCTGGATTTTATCCAAAGCTTTTTCTGCATCTATGGAGATAATCATGTGGTTCTTGTATTTACATCTGTTGATGTATTTAATGACATTTTTGGTTTTATGGAGGTTGAATCAGCCCTGCATCCTGGGGATGAAGCCTACTTGGTCATGGTGGGTGATTTTTGAGATGTGTATTGGAACCGATTTGCTAGAATCTTGTTGAGGATTTTTGTGTCTATGCTCATAAAGGATATTGGTCTGTAGTTCTTTTTCTTTGTTGGATCTTTATCCTGTTTGTTTATCATTGTGATGTGAGCTTCGTAAAATGATTTGGGGAGAATTCCATCTTTCTTGATTGCCTGGTATATTTTCAGCTCCTCCTTGTACGTTTTGTCGAATTCTGCTGGAAATCCATCTGGTCCAGGACTTTTTTTTTGGTAGGTAGTCTTTGTATGGTAGAATCAATTTCCTGGGTTGTTATTGATCTATTTAGTGTCTCAGTGTCTTCTTGTTTTAACATGGGGAGGTTGTGTGATGTCAGAAATTCCTCCATTTTATCTATGTTATCAAGTTTATTTCCATATAGGTGTACATAGTAATTTCTGATAATCCTTTGTATTTCTTCACGGTCGGTTGTGATTTGTTCTTTTGTATTTCTAATTGTGTATATTTGGGCTTTTTCTCTCTTTTTCTTGTTCATTCTGGCTACCGGTCCATCAATCTTGTTAATTCTTTCAATGAACCAGGTTTTTGTTTTGGTGATGTTTTCTATAATATTTTTGTCTTCTGTGTCCTGTATTTGGGCTCTTGTTTCTGTGATTTGGATTCTTCTGCTAAAGTTGGGGTTTTGGTGGACTTCTCTTTCCAGGTGATTTGTTAGTCTCTCTACTTGTGACCTTCCCATTTACTTGATGTGTGCTCATAGAGATATAAGGATAGAAACTCCCCTCTGAGGACGGATTTTATGGCATCCCAGAGGTTTTGGTAAGATGTTTCTTTATTTTCATCTGTTTCCAGGAATCTTTCAATTTCTTCTCTGATTCCAGTGTTGACCTATTTGTTGTTCAGCATCCTGCTGTTTAATGTCTATGTCTGTGGGCTTTGGGGAAGTGTTGTTGGTTTTGATATTTATTTTTATTCTACAGTGGTATGAGAATGTGGAAGGCAAGATTTCAACCTAATGGAACTTGTTTATGCTGGATTTATGGCCAAGGACATGATCGATTTTGGAGTATGTTCTGTTGGGTTATGAGGATAATGTATATTCTGTGGTTGTTGAGTGGAATAATCTGTAGGTATCTACTAAGTCCATTTGATCAAGTGTAAAGTTTAGGTTCTGTATCTTCTTGTTGATTTTTTGCCTCGATGATCTATCTATGGCTGTCAGTTGGTATTCAAGTCCCCTGCTCTAATAGTGTTAGAGTAAATATCTTTTTTTAGTTTATTTAGTGGTTGCTTTATAAATGCTGGTGCACCTGCTTTGGGTGCATATATGTTTAGGATGGATATTTCTTGTTGATGGATTGTACCTTTGATCATTACGTAGTGTCCTTTTTCATCTTTTTAAATTTTTGATAGCTTAAAGGTTGTCTTGTCTGATATTAAGATTGCAACTCCTGCCTTCTTTTGTGATCCATTGCCTGGAAACTCATTATCCATTCTTTAGATTTGAGTCTGTGTGTGTCCTTTGTAGTGAGATGAGTCTCCTGGATGCAAGAAATAATGGGGTCATGGTTTCTTATCCAGTCCGCCATTCTGTGTCTTTTCAATCGTGCATTTAGTCCATTCTTTGGCTTTGGTGTTTGTGTATGCGTGTGTTTTCAAGTTTCTTGTTGTGCTGTATTCTCTGTTGATTCTGTGCTCTGCTGTTCTTTGTCAAGTGTATAGTGATTTTTTTTTTCTGTCTTCTGTGCTTAATACCTTTTTAAGTGTCTCCTGTAGAGCTGGTCTTGAAGCTGCATAATCTCTTAGGGATTGGATATCTGGGAAGTATTTTAATTCTCCATCACTGATGAAGCTGAGCTTGGGTGGATAGGAGATTCTTGGTTTAAATTGCTTATCTTTGAGGACTTTGAATGTAGGGGTCCAATCCCTTCTTACTTGTACTGTTTCTGCTGATAGGTCTGCTGCTATTCTGATTGGTTTTTCCCAATAGGTAGTCTGACCTTTCTATCTTGCTGCCTTTAGGATATTTTCATTTGTACCTACTTTGTGTAGGTGAATTACTATGTGTCTAGGGATTGGTCTTCTCATTTTATGTCTTGTGGGGGTTCTCTGTATCTCTTGTGCTTGGCTGGTCACATCTCTGGTAAGATGGGGAAAGTTTTCTTGGATTACTTCTCGGAATACTTGTTCTAAGTTGTTCTCTTTTCCTTTTTTTCTTTTGGGATACCAATCAAACATAGGTTTGCCTCTTAATATAATCAGACATCTCTTGTAGGCTTTGCTCCTTCTTTTGGAGTCTTTTTTCTGTGTTTTTTTACACATTGGGTTAATTCCATATTCTGGTCTTCAAGTTCTGAAATTCTTTCTTCAGTGGGATTGATTCTGCTTTCCATGCTTGTCATCTTGTTATTTATTTCCTGGATGAAGTTTTTATTGCCAGAATCTCTGTTACAAGTTGTTTCACAGTTGCATCTTGTCTTTCTTGAGTCTTATTCACTCTTTCCAACCATTCCCTGATTGCTTTCATATTCTGTGGCCAGTCATTGGTGACTTCCATTGTTTGGATACCAAGGTCTGATTTCTCAGAAGTTTTGTCTATGGTAGACTTGCAATTGCCTGAGGTCTTCGTTTGACTTTTCCTCATTTGGGACAGATATCTTGTTGTTTTTTCTCTTTAGTTCTGTTATTCAGTGTGGATGAGAGAGGCTTTCCCTTCTGATGTTTGCTCAGTCCTCTGTTCTTCCCTGATCCAGGCTCTGGATTTGTTCTATTTTGAAATAGGATGGTGGATGGGAAGATTTGCTGTCTCTTGTAGATTTTTGAAATTCGAGTAAAGTGGGAGATGGGGTGCTAGAAGTCAGATGCTACTTGCAATTTAAATGGTCACTTAAATTGTGGTATGTTTCCCCGAGATCCACTCCCTACCACCACTCTATATGGTGATGCAAAGCAGAAACCAATCCACAGCACAAAACAATCTGCAATAAAAACAAAGTGAGAAAAAACAAGCCACAACAACAGAAAAACCCCAAGAAAACTAAACACACACACACATGCCTAGTATGAAGTAAACAGAGAAGAAAACAAGAAGGCCAAAGGAGGGAGAATAAGAAAACAGGAAAAAAAAGAGAGAGAAAGAAAAAAAAGTTGGGAGATTCAGATGGAATCCTCACACCTCACACTTGTATTGACACATCTCTTAAATTGTAAAACAATGAATATTAAAAAAAAACCCCAGAAGAACAAAAGAGCAAAAAGCAACAGCAAAATCAAAAGATGAATACTAAATCACTCACATACATACATAGACAGAGAATGACAAAAGCAGAAAGAAACAGAGAAAGAAAAGAAAGAGAAAAAAAAATTTAGGAGGGATTGCAGTTCAAAGTCTCACATACATTCATGTACAAAGGAAAAATATTTTAAAAAATAGATGAACTAACAAACAGTGAGAAAATTGTTAAAATTAAAAAAAAATTGAAAATTTGAAAAAAAAAATAAAACAGAACAAAACAAAAAACAAAAACAGAGACAAAAAACCTGTCTTCTTGTGGCAGGTTCTGTAGTTCTTCCTCTAATCAGATCTCTCCTGCAGAGCCACGTCTTTCACTCTCTTCTCGGGGAGTGGAGCAGGGAAGGAGGAGGCTGTGATCCTCCTCTCCCATTCTCCTATGATTAGGGAGATCTCTGGTGGGCATGTACAGGATAGTCTCTCCCCAGGTATGTATTCTCATGAGATTGCCCCAGCCAGGCCTATCCTGGAATGGGGTTCTACTATTGTGACTAATGTCCAGGCTCCATCTGGTTTTGTCCTTCTCAGTCGTGGCCCCAGCTATGTGGGTCTGACATACAGAGGATTGCTGGGGGGGGGGAAGTTTGTGTCAGCCAGGACTCACCACTGATCTCTTTGGAGTTCTTCCTGGTCCTTTTCTGGCCACATCCTTTGACTCATGGTTGGATCAGGGTAGGAGATGTGGCACCTTGAACTCAGCGCTCCCAGGTCCCTCTGAAGTTTGTGCTCTCAGGATATTTCCTCTGGACCACAATCCAGCCCTGAGTAGTTGATCTGCCATGCACAGAGATCAGCTCTCTGGGTTGTGTTGGGAGCCCCTTCCAGTGCCTTGCTAGGTCTCTCTCCTATTTCAATGGTAAGGGAGCACCTGGGGCAATTGTTTGTGTGTTGCATAGGCAACAGGTTGGAGGTTGGGTGCAGGGGTAGCTGGGCAAAGTCATGTAAACTTCTGCCTGGAAAATGGCTGTGGTGCACAGCTCCTTATCAGGCATACACCACTCTCTCCTGGCTCCCCCAATGCTTTCTCTCCAAAAATCAAATCCTGCACTCCAGCGGGTCTGGTATGCCAGGTGATGGTGTGTGCTGGGTGCCAGGCGCTGGGAATAAGCTGAACTCAGCAGGCTTCCCTCAGGTGCATTCCTGCAGCAGACTTTTCTGTGGCACTCCCAGGAGCTGAGCTCTAATTTCAGGACTGTGGGAGTCTGCAATCTCCCTCAGAGGGGGGACCCGGGTGGATACAGTCAAGTATCCCCTCAGATTGAATTCCATGCTTCCACCAGCACCTGCCTACTCACATGGAGAGTCTCCATTGTCACTAGTCTCCAAGGAAACTTTTACAGTGTGACCTGTTGGCTGCCATCTTAAGCTCCTCCTCCTGACAACTGTATTTAACTGAATGGAAGGTTCTAATTGGTTGAGTTAGTAAACTACCAGTCACTGAGATATTCAAGCACAGGCAAGAACACTTAGAGAATATATAGAAGATAACCTTGCATTGAAAGAGTTAACTTCAAGACTTATGAATCTTTAAAAAATCTATTTATTTTTATTATTTATTTTTATTATTATTCTTTAAATTTTTATTATGTAGATGTGTAGTACAATTCAGGGTTAGGTATACAAACACTGATCATGCAAATACCCCTGTTGATGAGGTATGCCCCTCCCTCCCCTAGCAGTTTCCCTCAGCTGCCATTCCCCGCCCCCCCCCCCAGTTTTCCACTACTGCCAATCGCTTTCTTATAGCATTACAATTGTTCAAGGTCCTCTTATGAGTGAGAACATATGGAACTCTGTTCTTTGTTTCTGTGATAAACCACTGAGTATGATCGACTCCAAATCCATCCAGGTTGCTGCAAAGTCCATATATTTGTCTTTCTTTAAGTCTGCATAATATTCCATTGTGTATATGTACCACATTTTTTTTTATCCTGTTCAACTTCGATGGGCAACATGGTTGGTTCCATGTTTTTGCTATTGTGAATAGAGCTGTAACACACATACGTGAGCAGGTATCTTCTTTGTAGAATAATTTGTGTTCCTCTGGGTATATTCCCAATAGGTGAATTGCTGGGTCATAGGGAAGGTCAATTTCTAGTTCTTTCAGAAATCACCACACTGTCTTCCAGAGAGGTTTTACAAGTTTGCATTCCCACCAGCAGTGTAGAAGTGTTCCTTTTTCTCAACATCCTCGCCAGCATCTGTTGTTTGTTTTATTATTTTCATTGAAGATTTATCACTGCAAAAACAGTTGTCACAATGCCTTATGAAGAAAACAGAGATTAGATTGCTATAATAGTAACCAGAATGATATTTACATTTATACTGAAATGATCAGAGATAAAATCTACTGGATCATAGATTTTTGTGAGAAACAACACACAGAACTTGTAATAAAAGGAAAATAGCTGTGGACCATTTACAAATAAAAAGGGATAGATAGTTTAGGGAAAATATATTAAAATTAGAGATTTTTCAAATGTTTAGGCAACATTTTGCCTTGCATAATTAAAATCTTATATACAGGGATGGGGAAAATCGTTGAATATTGTACTGACTATTATTAAACAAACAGCTTCTTATAAGTAATAACTTTCTTTAATAAAATAGTCTAAAATCTAAAGGTTTTTTAACGCAAACAATTGTCAAATTATTATTATTATTATTTTAACTTTGGGGGTAGTGGTAAGATTTGGGCTTCTCTTAAGCCCATCATCCCAAACCACTAATAGATAGTTTTCAACACTCATCCTCCACTCCACTTCCTCCTTTTAGAAGTTCCCAGTATCTGTTGTTCTGATCTTTATATACTTGTGTATCCAGTGTTTAGCTCCCACTTATAAGTAAGAATATGTGATGTTGTGTTTTGTTTCTATATTAATTTACTTAGAATAATGGCTCCAGCTTTATCTATGTTGTTACAAAATACATGCTTTTGTTGTGTTTTTATGGCTGCATAGTATTTCATGGTGCATATACCAGGAGTGCCAAAAAATGTATACATATTTTAAAAGAAGTTATCTATGTATTACTTTTTGAAGTACTTTTTAGAAGTATCTGGATACTGGTGGCAACCACTTTGAGTGCCTCTTGTAACTGCAGAAGTCAAATGTGACTTGCATTTATCCTTAGTTATTGGTATATATTTTTCCTTTCTTAAAATGTGTATACATTTTTTGACACCATCTGTATATCACATTTTTTATGTAGTCTACCAGTTAAGGACCTCTCAGTTGAATCTATGACTTTGCTATTGTGAATATTACTGCAATAAACATACGAGCTCAAGTGTCTTTTTGGGAGAATGATTTATGTTCCTTTGAGTATATACCCAATAATAGGATTTCTTGATCAAATAGTAATTTTATTTTTAGTTATTTGAGAAATATTTAGACTGCTCTCCACAGGGGCTAAACTAGCACACATTTCTGCTAGCAGTACATGAGCATTCTTTTTTCTCTGTAACACTGCCAACATCGATTGTATTTTGACTTATTAGTAATAGCGATTGTGACTTAGTGTGAGATGGTATTTCACTGTGGCTTTTATTTATATTTCTCTGATGATTAGTGATTTTGAGCAGTTTTTCATATGTTTGTTGGCGGCTAGTATGTTTTCCAGAAATGTCTGTTCACGTCCTTTGCTCACTTTTTAATTGAAGTTTTCCCCAGTCAATTAATTTAATTTCTTTATAGATTCTGGATATTAACCCTAGGTCAGAAGCATAGTTTTCTTTCCATTCTATAAGTTGTCTATTTACTCTGTTGATTGTGTGTGTGTGTGTGTGTGTATGTATTTTATACATACATATATATATATACATTTTATACACTCACAGATACATATTGCTTTGCAGAAGCTCTTTAATTTAATTAGGTCCCACTTCTCAATTTTTTTTTTCTGCGATTGTTTTTGAAGACTTGGTCAGATATTTCTTGCCCATGGCAATGTCCAGAGGAGTGTTTACTAGGTTTGCTTCTGGGATTTTAATACATTGAGGTCTTGCATTTAAATCTTTTATCCATCTGTAATTAATTTTTGTTTATGGTGAAAGCTATGGATCCAGTTTAATTTTATTATATGGTTAACCAGTTTTTTTCAGCAACATTTATTAAATAGGGTGTCCTTTCCTCATTGTTTATTTTTTTCAAGTTGGTTGAAGGTCACTGGGTTGTCAGTGAGTGACTTTATTTTCCTGTTCTCTATCCTGTTCCATTGGCCTATGTATCCATTTTTGTACCAGTGCCATGATGTTTTGGTTACTGTAGCCTTGTAATACTGTCTAAAGTCTGGTAATGTGATGCATTTCACTTTGTTCTTTTGCTTAGGATGGCTTTATTGGAGCTATTTTGGGGTTCTATATGAACTTTTTTGCAATTTTCTTTTTTTATTTAAAAGTTTTTAAAAAAGATGTGTGGTACAATTAAGGATTAAGTACATAAGTGGTCACTATACAGGTGAAGTTTGGGATATCCATTTGTCCTCACTTAGCCTAGTTTGAGATCAGGTACACTTATTAATGTTATGTGCTCCCTTCCCTCAGTGGTGATCTGCTACTGCCAATCTCTCGTATGTAGTATTATGATAAATGTTCAGTGAACACTTATGAGTGAGAACATGTGGCACTCATTTATTTATGTGATAGATCTTTATGATAGACTCCAAATCCATTCAAGTTACTGCAAAGTCCATAATTTTGCTCTTCTTTATGGCTGCATAATATTCCATTGTGTATGTGTACACATTTTTTCGTCCACTTCACTTCAATAAGCCACATGGTGGGTTCTGTGTTTTTGTTATTGTGAATAATGTTGCAATAAACACATGAGCCAAGGTATCTTTTCTGCAGAATGATTTGAGTTTCTATTGGTATATTCTCAGAAGGATTGCTGAGTTGTATGGAAGGTCGATATTTAGATCTATTAGAAATTGCTACACTGTTTTCTACAGAGTTTGTACTAGTTTACACCCCCACCAACAGTATAGAAGTATTCCCTTTTTCTACATCCTCTCCGCCATCAGTTGTTTTTTTTTAAATTATTAATGGTGGCCATCCTGACTGGAATTAAGTAGTATCTTAGTGTGGTTTTGATTTGCATTTATTTGATGATTACTGAGGCTGAGTATTTTTTCATGCATCTGTTGGCTGCTCATATGTCTTCTTTTGAAAAGTGTCTACTCATATCTTTTCCCCATTTTTTAAATAGGGCTGTTTTTTTCTTTTCAGCACATTTTAGTTCCTTATAGATCTTGAATGTTAGACCTTTGTCAGATATACAGTTGGCAAATATTTTTCCCCCTCTGTGGTCTGTCTCCTCACACTCAATGGTTTCTTTTGCTTTGCTGAAACTTCTGTTTGATGATATACCACTCATCTCTTATGGCATGAGTTATTGGGGTTATGATCAGGAATTTGGATGCCGATTCCAATTTCTGTAAGGGTGTCTTTTGCATTTTCTAAGATTATTTATTTATTTATTTATTTATTTTGAGTTGGAGTCTCACTCTGTCACCCAGACTGGAGTGCAGTGGCACACTCCAGGCCACTGTAGCCTCAGTCTGCTGGGCCCTAGCGGTCCTTCCACCTCAGCCTTCCAAGTAGCTGGAACTACAGGCGTGTACTACCACGCCCAGCTAAATTTTTGATTTATTGTAAAAATGAGGTCTCGCTGAGTTGCCCAGGCAGGTCTTGAGCCCATGGGCTCAGGCAATCCACTCACCTCAGCCTCTCAAAGCGTGGGATTACAGGCTGAGTCACCAAGCCCAGCTTGCATTTTCTAAGATTCTTATAGTTTCAGATTTTATGCTTAGGTCTTTGATCCATTTGAAGTTGATTTTTGTATATGGTGACAGGTAGGGGGTCCTGTTATTCTTCTGTGTGTGGTCAGCCAGTTTTCCCAGCACCATTTACTGAATAGGTTCTCCTCTCCCCCGTGGTTGTTGGTGGAGGCTTTATCGAAGATGAACTGGTTGAGAAATTGAAGTTTTGCTTCTGGAATCTCCATGTTGTGCCATTGGTCTATATGCCTGTTTTAGTACCAATACCAGGCTGTTTTGATTATTATAGCCTTATATTAAAGTTTAAAGTCCATAAGTGTGATGCCTTCCACTTTGCTTCTTTTGTTGAATATTGTTTTGGCTATTCGTGGTCATTTATGTTTCCATATAAATTTCTGTATTGTCATTTCCTGGTGTGAGAAGAATTATGTTGGTAATTCAATGAGTATTGTGTTGAATCTGTACATTGCCTTGGGTAGGATGGACATCTTAACAATATTGATTCTTCAAAACCATGAGCATGCGATAGTTTTTCATTTGCTTGTGTCTTCTTTGATTTCTATGAATGATGTTTTGTAGTTTTTGCTGTAAAGGTCTTTCACTTCTCTGTTTAGAAAGATGCCAAGGTATTTCAATTCTCTTTGTGGCTATTGTGAGTGAGATTGTGTTTTTTATTTGGTTCTTTACCTGTTTGCTGTTGGTATATAAAAATGCAACTGAGTTTGTATGCTGATTTTGTACCCTGAATCTTTGTCAAGTTCCATTATTAATACAATGAGGTTTTTTTTTTTTTTTTTTTGAGTTGGAGTCTCACTCTGTCACCCAGACTGGAGTGCAGTGGCACACTCCCGGCCACCGAAGCCTCAACTTGCTGGGCTCCGTCAATCCTTCAGCCTCAGCCTTCCGAGTAGCCGGAATCACAGGCATGTGCTATCATGTCCAGCTGATTTTTTGATTTATTGTAGAGATGAGGTCTTGCTGCCCAGGCGGGTCTCGAACCCGCGGGCTCAGGCAATTCACTCACCTCAGCCTCCCAAAGGCACGGGATTACAGGCTGAGCCACCGAGCCTAGCTACAAGGAGGTTTTTGACAGATTCTCTTAGGTTTTCAAGGTATAAGATCATATCATCAGCAAAGAGGGATAACTTAATGTCCTCTTTTCCTCTTTGGAAACCCTTGATTTCCTTCTATTGTCTGATTACTTTGGTTAGGACTTCTAACACTATGTGAAACAGGAGGGATGAGGGTGGACAGTTTTGTCTTGTTCCAGTTGTCAAGGAACATGTTTCCAATATCTGTCCATTTAGCAACATGTTGACTGTGGGTTTATCACAGATGATTCTTACTACTTTGAGGTATGTTAGGTTTATCATAGATGACTCTTACTAATTTGAGGTATGTTTCATCTATTCCTAGGTGATCAAGGATTTTTATCAAGAAGAAATCCTGGATTTTATTGAAAGCTTTTTCTGCATCTAATGATATATAACAGTTTTTACATCTGTTGATGTATTCAATTACATTTATGGTTCTATGGATGTTAAGCCACTTGGTCATGGTGGATGATCTTCTCAAAAGAAGTCATGTTGTTTCATCCAATTTGCTGGTATCTTGTTGAGAATGTTGCATATTAATTTAAAATAGTTTTTTTTCTAAATTGAAAAGTGACACTGGTAATTTGATGGGGATTGCATTGAATCTGTAAATTGCTTTGGACATATAAATATTTTTAAAGATTTTGATTCTTTAAATTTATGATCATGGAATGTTTTCTATTTGTTTGTCTCATCTTTGATTTTCTTTTTTTTTTCAGCAGTGATTTTTAGTTCTTTTAAAGGTCCTTCACTTTTTTATTTAGATATATTCCCAGATAATTTACTGCTTTTTGAGTCATATTATTTTCTAAATGGTCAAGAAAATACCTCACAGTTTTGTATGTTTGTTTCATTGCTTTTTCAATTTTAGCTTGTTATTGTCATTGTCGCATCAAATAGAATAGCACTATTTTATCATTTATCATACTGGAAAAATTTCCCATGACGTATGGAAACCATTGTTAAGCCTTACCAAGACTTTTAGGAAGGTATTTTCCTTCTTAGTATAGTATTTCACAATTAAGCTTGTTGAGTGATAAGGTGAGGTATGATTTTCAATGAGGCATATAATTTTAACCAATTTTGTTCATGAGGAGGTCAGACTTGATGTCTCACTGGTTGGAAATATCTTGGTTTCACTGCTAATTAGACTGTCCAATGTGGCATTTTCAAGGATGTAGTGGTTAAAATTGGCAACCAGATTACCATGCTTTACTAATAAATCATTGTCTTTGCAGTACATAATTTTAGAAAAAAATCATAAGCTTGCCTGGTTAATAGCAAAATGTCTGTGTGACTAGTTGATATTATTTTTTCACGAGTTCATTAATGAGACTACAATATATAAACTCTTACAGTATAAAACTAACAAAATATGTTTAAAAAATGAAAGTACTTAAAATATTTGTAGCTATAAATTGCTATCATCAAACATTTCTGAATGTAAGACTTCAAGGTTCTTTTGATTTATATAGTTCCTAAGCTGTGCCAGGAGATGACTGGAAAACTCTGAGTCTATTAATCCTTATTTTCAATGCACATATTAAAAATAATTTTGAATGAAATTAGTAAAGCTTATAATCCACTTCATTTTTGTCTTTCTGCAATTTGTCTTACTCAAATAATATATTTTATTTATTTATTTATTTATTTATTTATTTATTTATTTATTTATTTTTGAGTTGGAGTCTCCCTCGGTTGCCCAGACTGGAGTGCAGTGGCTGCTCCCAGCCACCGCAGCCTCGACCTGCTGGGCTCCGGCGATCCTTCCACCTCAGCCTTTCGAGTAGCTGGAATCACAGGTATGCGCTACCACGCTCGGCTGATTTTAATGCCCAGATTTTGACAATCTGCCACATGTATAGAAAATCTATTTGCAATCACCCAAATTTCCTCACACATAAAAAACAAACACGTCCACCCTGAAATGTTGAAAGATAGCTAACCAAAGTGAAAGAAAAAAAAGAGAAGACGAGATAGTATGAATTGAAGGTCTGATGAGACCCTTGACTAGGGAATTTCAGTAGCATGGCCTTGAGCCACAGGGTCAGCATAATATGGGGGTTAAATTGTGAGAAAATGGGAATGAGAATTTTGCAAAGCGTAGAATTCCCTTATATGAAAATAAATATATCCTTTAGATAATTAAGAAGACGCACAACAACAACCAGAAGTGAGTTTGAATGAATGCCTTTCCAGGCATAACTTAATAGACCTCAGTCATATGTTTTGTTTTGTTTTGTTTCGTTTTTTGTTGGAGTCTCACTCCTTTGCCCAAGCTAGAGTGCAGTGGCATGCTCACGGCCACCCCAGTGTCGACCTCCTGGGCTCAGGCGATCCTTCCCCCTCAGCCTTCCAAGTAGCCAGAACTACAGGGGTGTGCTACCAGGCCAGGTTAATTTTTTGATTTATTGTAAAGATGAGGTCTCACCAAGTTGCTCAGGCTATTCTCGAACCTGTGGGCTCAGGCAATCCCCTCAGCTCAGTCTCCCAAAGTGCTGGGTTTACAAGCTTGAGCCACCACGCCCAGCCAAGTTCATTGTTATAAATGTAACTCTGATAAGGTCTCATTTCCACCCCACCATGAGAGCACAAAATTTTACTGAGTAGTAAAGTAAGACCAACCTGCCAACTTTTCCAGGCACCCAGATTTAAACGCTCTCATGTGGGGATAAATACTTAGTCACAGCTAAAATTTGTTTAACTCAGATCTGGGATGGACATGTGCACTTTGAA